>NC_044977.1:187882884-188182884 GCF_008728515.1 Papio anubis | reverse complement strand
TTTTCAGTTTGGAGCTATTATGAATAAAGTTGCTAAACATATTCTAGTCATTTTCTTTTGGTGGACATATACAGTCATTTGTCTTGGGACTTTGTATAAAAATAGAATTGCACAGTCACAGGCTAGCTATGTTTAGCTTTAGTAGATAGTGTCAAACATTTCTTGAAAGTTGGTGAATCAACTGATACACCTGTTATAGCAAATTTAGGAATGTAGTAGTACAGTAGACTTACAGACAATACACAGCATGACTGAAGCAAAAAAGCACAACTGACTCTCTCAGAATCAAAGTGGGTTCTCATCAATGACAACATTTTCATGGTGCACTCCCTGCTCTTAATTAGGAAAAGATAAGTAGCTCTTTCTAGGTGAAACGTGTTATATGAGTTTGAAGGCCCTGAAATATTTGATCAATAGACAAAAGTGAGTTGTGAGACAGAAGAGTTTCCATAGAATGACAAAGGATACCGATTTGTGTCCCAGTAGCTCCATTATTGACTCACAGGCAGCTTAAGACTTTTAATTTTTCTTATCCAAAACCCACAATCATAGGTAATGGCATATTTTATCCTGGAATAAATATAATAGCATGTCTCACTTTTGCTCTTTCTGGATACTAGTAATTAAGTACGCTTCACCTGATTTCAGCATTTAGCACTCTATACTCTTTCTGGAAGGTCCAGGTCCAGGTGTTCTTTGGCTTGTATGAATTTAATCTTCTATGTTTGATTTTAAATAGATGAACATCCGAGTTGGGTCCTTCCTTTCTAGTCTACCAGAAATTTTAAAAAACCTTCAAATTAGACTTATTTGCCCCATAACGTACTGAATTATTTACAGCACACAGAAAGCTTCCATTTTATACTATGTTTTGATTCTCCAGAAAAAGAAGGCTATAGGTATCCTCTATATTTTGTTTGATAAAGTCTTTAAAAGCAATGTTCTAAATATATCAGAATTGTCATTTGAATTATTGTTAGCAGGAATTAGGTAGACAGGAAGAGTATGATCAGAATTTTATGGCTGAAATAGACTTGAAATATTTAAATCTTAATTTATTTTTCCAATATTTGAATATTTATCAAAAACACTTATGCTTGTATTGTGGCATAATTTTTTCTCAAGGTGTAAGTATCAAGTGGTTAATTAAATGCAGAATGTTCTCTGGTGGCCAAATTTGAACAGGCGCCCTGTTTTCTTGTGCTGACCATAACTTATGCCAAACTCATCAAAATGATGACTCTAATTTTTCCTGAGTGTGCACTAAACTAGCTAATGTTTAATGCTATCCCCTAATCAAAACTGTTTTTCTGTGGCTACATGTGGCATTTCCAGGGCCAAGGAACCAAATTCAAAAGTTACCAGAATACACGGAAATAGAAAGGCAAATTTAGGCATACCCTAAAACGTTAGGTTATTATGTCAGATTTAATATAAATGTTATTTGAATTCTCAATGTTTTAGATTATCCACACGAGTGCACACTTCGAGTACTAAGCAGAATAGAGTTGACTATATAAATGAATCAATCATAATGTTGTTTTAAAAATATTTTAAAGTATCAGAGCAATGGCTTCCATATCTAAAGCAATCCTGTCTTCTAGTTAGACACCAGCCTTTCTCAATAGTTGGTTTTGTTGTAGTGTAGTCCTGGTGGCAATGCCATTCAATGGTTTTTGGGTTTTTTTGATGCAAACTGCTTGAAAGGAGCCTCAAATTGCCTTTGGTCAGTGTCACATAAAAATTGATAGAATGTGAGTTGTAATGATTGCCTCATTGTTCAGACAACATTGAGAAGGTCACCTCACATGCTTCTCCCATTTTTGTAGTCTGACAGTAGGCAAAGTGCCACCAGAGGAAGAAAGGGGTTTGTTCTTTCCATTCCGAAGTTACTGTGTGAACAGTCTCAACTCATCAAAAGAATCAGGGCAAATAATGCCTTTACAAGCACCATGAAAAACAATCAATATTCCCTAGCAACGAAAGCTGGAGTTTTCACAAAGTCATTCTTAAGACCCTGATTCTCCATGTTGAAAAAAGAAACTTCTCTCTTCCTAAGGCCTCTATATTGAATATTGAAAGGTAGCATTCAAGACCCTACTGACTGCTCATGAAGTGGTGGAAAAATTCTTTTACTGTATTACTATATTTTAAATATTCTGTGGGGGCTGAGTCAGGAATTATATCACAAGTTTGAATCAGAGCAATTGTTTGACCAAACTTAATATCTTACACACATGTTTATCAAGTAGCTGCTGCATGCAGTGTTGTATGTAAGTCTAATCAGGCAAGTTTTTAAAATGAAATACTAGATTCATACTTGAGTTCTCTATAATAGTGTTTTATTATCCAGCTGTCATTTAATGAACATCTGCTTTGTGAAAGACATTCTGTTAGGGACCATGGATGGGAGTTATATCACATACCGTTCCTCAAAGAACTCGTGATTATTATAATAATAATAGTACAGTGTGCTGCATTTACATAGCCCTTACAATAAAAAGCTGCTACCATCTTCATTATGTAATAATTGCAACAGTTTCATTTTGGTCAGGGTTGACTCGTTTATCATGACTCTTTTGCATTTGTTAATCAAGTCTCAATTTGGGCCCCCAAACAGTTGTTAAAACTATTCAAAATTCTTCACTAACCCAATCAATAATCACTGATCATAATGGTAGACAGAAAGTAATCACTGATTGTAATGGTAGACAGAAAGTAATCACTGATCGTAATGGTAGACAGAAAGTAATCACTGATTGTAATGGTAGACAGAAAGTGGCAATAGTAAATATGGTTCATCAAACAGGTAGGATTTGGTGATAGATCAAATTAATTGTGTTAAGCTAAAATAAAATGCTTTCTAGAGAATTAACTCTGAAGGTTTTATGTATTTGTATATTTATTTTGAGACGGTCTCTCTCTGTTGCCCAGGCTGGAATGCAGTAGTGTAATCACCGCTCACTGCTGCCTGGAACTCCTGGGCAGAAGTCGTTCTCCCGTCCCAGTCTCACCAGTGGCTGGGACCACAGGCATGTATCATCACACCTGGCTAATTTTTTTTTTTTTTTTTTTGTAGAGATGGGGTCTCACTATGTTGCATAGGCTATTCCCAAGGTTTTATAAGTATTATTAGTCCAGAAGACTGTTACAAATAATTAAAGGGAAACTTTGGGATCATCTAAGAATCTTAACGACCTGAATACCCAGGATAGCTTAAAGCCACATTCCAGAGAATGTGATAAGTATATTCAGTGTTAGTACTTGTGCAACATGAATAGTGATACTTCCTAAATTCAGATAACTCGAAGATGTCAGGATAGGTGAAAGCAGTTGCGTGAAGAACATGAAAAGTGCCATATTGGGCCACATCTATACATCCGAAAATAGCTTCAAATAACATACTGTCAGGGTTGTTCTCCATGGTCATGTTTCAGTTCAATGTATACTTTAAATATGTCCAAGTTCCTTAATGGCTGTTTTATTAATTTGCCATTTGTGATTTTTATCTCAGCTCCTTTGAACATGTGTATTATAACTAATGGTTTCATGAAATTTGTCCTTGAGGAAGTAGATGTTCATCGTTTGATTCCATTGATTCTAGATAGTATTATGGAACAAGATAAAATTTGCTGCACCGTTTATTCCCCCTTTAGAACTCTCATGGCTGATCATAGAGAATAAAATAAGAAAGTCTTGAAGGGTCAGATAGCTCAATTTCTTAAGCAGTAAATGGGCCCCAATTTAAAAAGTTCTAATTTTTTAGACATTACAATATGTGTTAATCCACCATCTGGCTTAGCCATATGTCAGGAACAGTGCTTTCAGAAGCTAAATACTTTTCATTTTCAATATCCCTTATTATTGGTAAAGTCTTATTTAGAGCAAAATTCTACCTCACTCTTTTGGCCTTAATCTCTCCTGGAAGCCACACAGAAGCTGTCAACTGTCTTTTCCGTAAATCTTTCCCAGACTTAACATCTTCAATTTTGCATACATTCCTTATTAAATGTGGTAGAATCAATAACTATATAATGAAATGATTTATTGGATTCTTGATCTTGGACTGTCATCTCTTGCCAGTGATCTCTAGGTGTGGATTCAGAAAACTGTCAGCAAAATGTGTGCCATCGTATAGACCCACATAGCTGAAATTCTCTCCTTATGCTCTTTTGACAGAATGCAAGTTGGCTGACCTTTAAATCATATTGTATTCATGCTTGTGAGGTGAGCAGAGTCTATTGAGCCATATCTAATTGCATGCATGGGTGACTGCAAAATACAGTAACCTTTAAGCTAGTAGAAACTGAATGAATGTTTTTAAGCCAGGTAGAAGAGCAAAATTACTCACCAATTTGATACTTTACAATGACGAAACAAGAAACAACTCTTCGGTGCTGAAGTCTCTGGGGATGGCAGATGAGTACATCTGCTTATTGACTATTTGGGATTAGGCTGCAAGCATGCCTACAGATTTGGGTTTGTGCTAGGCAAATGTTTCCCATCAGCAAGTTTTAGCACCATTGCACATCACCAGTCTCCTTTCCTCAACATTCTGTTTTGTTTCCTGAGAGTTGCTTTAGGATCTTTTCCTTCCTTCCTTCCTTCCTTCTTTCCTTCCTTCCTTCCTTCCTTCATTCTTCCTTCCCTCCCTCCCTCCCTCCCTCCTTCCTTCCTTCCTTCTCTCTCTCTCTTCTTTCTTTTTCTTTCTTTCTTTCTCTCTCTCTCTTTCTTTCTTTCTTTTTCTTTCTTTCTTTCTTTTTCTTTCTTTTCCTTCCTTCCTTCCTTCTCTCTTTCTCTCTCTCCTTCTCCCTTTCTCTCTTTCTTTCTGTCTCTCTTTCTTTCTTTCTTTCTTTCTTTCTTTCTTTCTTTCTTTCTTTCTTTCTTTCTTTCTTTCTTTTTTTTTATGACGGAGTTTCACTCTTGTCACCCAGGCTGGGGTGCAGTGGCATAGTCTCAGCTCACTGCAATCTCTGCCTCCTGGGTTCAAGCGATTCTCCCACCTCAGCCTCCCGAGTAGCTGGGATTACAGGTGTCCACCACCGCACTCAGCTAATTTTTTGTGTTTTTAGTAGAGATGGGGTTTCGCCATCTTGGCCAGGCTGGTCTAGAACTCCTGACCTCAGGTGATCCACCCACCTCAGTCTCCCAAGGTTCTGGGATTACAGGCATGAGCCACCACACTTGGCAGCTTTAGGCTTTCTTATCACTTTTATATTTATGTCAATTAGACCAGGTCCTATCTGGAAAACCCTACATACTATCTGAAAAAATACGTACTTACAATCTTCAGTCAAGGAAAGTATATATCTATCTATAACATATTAAGACTTTCAGGATTCCATGGGCAGCACCCGTAAATAATATAAATATAAATGTTTGGCCCATTTATAGTTACATTTACTCCACTTATGTTAAAGATTAATTTCTTTCCCTTTTACTATTCCAGGTGGTTATTGATGTCATCTATTGTCACGGTGATTCTTTTGCTTTCCTTTTTTATAAACTCATACTAAATAATTATGTAATTATAATTCTAAAAAGATAAATTTTATAATTCATATTTTTCATTTATGAGCACTTGCCTTGAATTGGAACGTGCTTTTAGAGGAACTATTTTAAAACTAAAACTATTATTTTTGGTAAATGTTTTGAAGTTATGTTTATGTTCTGATGTTATTAAAAACAGAATTTTGTAATGTGATATCAAGGAACTAGGAATTCCATTTTAATTTTAATGTTTTTTTAAGTTTTTAAATGTTTTTTGAAGTTTAATGTGAACTTAAAACTTTGTCCTACTAATCACTTTTATACTATGACATTTATTCAGTCTTTTAGCATTAGGGTCCAAAAAAGCAAAGACTCTGTTGCCTGTCACTTATAATTCTAGACAGTCTAGTAGAAATAAAATTTTCTCTGTCTTCTAAGCCCTCTCTGAGTGTCCCCAAGCAATGTTACTGCCTCCTTCTCCTAGCCTCTTGCCATACTTAAGATTTGTGGCTGCTATTCTAACACAGACCAAATTGTATTAAATTCTATTATATTCCTGTCTCCCTGAAAAATAATTACCATGCAAATTATTTAAGGGCAAGGAACATGTCTTTCTCTGTTTCCAGTATCTTCCATGCTACCTGGCATGTAATTGATGCCCATTAAGTATTCGTTGACTAAAGAGTAAATTGTGCTTATGCAAATGCATAATTACTTCCTGATTAAATATTTCTGACGCTCACACTAGGAGGAAATGTTTTGATTATGCCAATAGCTAATTGATGCCCAATAAATGTTTTCTGAGTAAACAGTAAGTCGTTGGCCAGGCATGGGGGCTCACATTTATAATCCCAGCATTTTGGGAGGCCAAGGCAGGAGGATAACTTGAGGCCAGGAGTTGGAGACCAGCCTGGGTAAAATAGTAAGACCCCATTTCTCCAAAATAAAATAAAATTACCAGGCATGGTATCATGTGCTCATTGTCCTAGCTACCTGGGAGGCTGAGATGAGAGGATTGCTTGAGCCCAGGAGTTCAAGGCTGCAGTGAGATTTGATCATGCCACTGCACTGCAGCCTAGGCAACAAAACAAGTTTCTGCTTTCCAAAGAAAATCCCAAGCAAACAAACTAACAAAAAAAAAAACACAGTAAGTTGGGCTTATGCAAATGCACGATTATTTCATGCTTAATTGTTTCTGAGGCTCACACTTGCAATGAGTGTTGGAATTAGAATATTCAAAAGGGGCGGTTATTGCATGCTTGGGAGACAGAATCCCCAGCCTGTAGAGAGAAGATAACCACTTGGTTCAGAGGAAACTCAGACTCGAAGTGCTCCGGGTCAGTAAGGTGAAGCTGCATTAATAGCTTCATCTGTTGTGTTCATCTGTCAACATGAATTTTAAATTAACAAAATATGACTCATGTGGACTAGTATTCTGGATTTCAAAATCAGCATTTGTTCATCATACTGTGCATATCTTCTTTCATGTTTATCATAATAATCTTTTGTCAACTATTTTTAAACAGTTTATTTCCCTTTGAACAGATAATACATTCACTTAACTCACAGCCATAAGATACAAGATAAATTGAACAATCTCATCCCACTTATCTCTATCCACTCTTTTCTGTAGGCTATCAATAGTACAATTTTCTTATTTGTCAGCTGGAGTTATTGTTGTTATTACTTTTTGCTTATACCCGTAAAAGCACATACATCTATTTACCTCTCTTTGTTAGAAAAGATAGCCACTGTTCACACTATCACTCCATTTTGCTCTTTCCACTTAATATTTCTTGGAGATTTTTCCAAATCAGTACACAGGGAGTTTCTGTATTTTTTAAAAGCTATGTGTTATTATACCAAAGACTGTGACATACATGATTTCATCAGTCCCATAATTCTGAAAGTTTGCCTCAATATTTTGCTAATATAAATAATATAATTACACATCAGTATTCTGCACATTTTATAGTGTATCTGCAGAGTAAATTTCTACAAGTAGAACAGAAAGCAGAATATTTGTAAGTTTGCTAGATACTGCCAAATCGATCTCCCTAGATATAGTAAGTATTTACACTCAATAAAGCAATATATGACACGACAGTGCCAATTTTTCTGCACTTTCACTAACACAGTGAGTTACGTAATTTTAAAAATATGATACAAAAATTCTATTCATTGTAGTTTTAATTTTTACTTCATTTATGATATGTGGTTTTTAGCATATCGTAACAGAATAGCTAACAGCCGATTTTATTTTAATTTTGTGTTACTTGTCACCTATCCTTGCCTTTGTTTTTATTTGGATCTTGGTCTTTCACTTATCTTTCTGAAGAAGCCTTATATATTAGGAAAGTTAGCCCTTGCAAATCCTTCCCAATTTTCACCTTTTGATTAGTTTATGGCATTTTAAGTAATACAAAAATTTTTGCATTTTCATAAATACCGTGTGTTTGACAGACTCAACAACATAATGATGTTAACTTTTTATTCATCATTTTTTATAGTTTCTGAGATTTTAAAATCTCCTACTAAGGAATACCTTCCTATTTTGTTGTCATTTAAAGTCATTAAAATGCCTGAAGTAAATTTATTGTTTAAAATTTTATACTTAGGTTGCATATACTGTACAGGGAATTTATCTTGAGTTTTTTTGTTTTTTTTTTTTCGTAAAGCTGCCCTGATATTTTACCACAGTATTGTAAATAAACTGTCTTTTCCCCCTTAGTGTTAAGTGCTACCTTAAATATAAATATATGCTTTACTTATTTGGACTTCTGTACTACAGGCTGTTCCAATTTCATGACTATCTATTCAAGTGCCAATAACACACTGATTTAATTATTGTAGCTTTACTTTATTTTTTAATAACAGCAAGTCTACCTCTTCTTTTAATCCCCACATCCCACACCAAATTACTCTTGTTTTTCATGATCGTCCTAGTTATTCTTTCTGATTTTGTTTTCTATATTAATGCTCGCATTAGGTTTTTCAATTCTCTCAAATTTTCTGTTGGTGTTTTATTTATAGATATACTTAAGGTTAATATTTTTATGAAGTTGAATCTGTCTGTTTAAGTACTTGGTATTGTTGGTATTGTTTTGATTCCTATTTTAAGGGACTATTTTGATAGTCTGTTAATATAGATCCTGAGAATTTACTATCAGTATTATTCCTGAATATTTTGTAGTTTTCCGCCATGATCTTCTATAACAGAGGTTATTTGTATACATGAAGGAAAATGAGATTTCTGTATTTTAATTTTATGCTGAGCTAACATACTAAATTTTCTTACTATTTTTCATAGTTGCTTAGTAAAATATACTTTTCTTTCCAGGTAAACAATAATATCAGCAAAATTAAATTGCATTTGTAAACAATAATGCTAATTTTTGTCTTCTTAATCTTTTTCTGAGGTTATTTTCTTTTTCTAAATTATGTGGTCAAGTGTATCTGGAAGGGTCAAACAGCATTGTTGTAGAGGTTGGTTTTAACTGTTTTTGAGATGATTGGATTTTGACAAATTTCTTCCTTTGGAAATTCATATATTAGATTTTCTATTTTTGTTAATTTTACTTTAATATTATGAATTTTATTCAGGTTTCATATTAATTTGTAGAGTTTTTTAAAATAGCCTTTGATTTTTAACATTTTCCCTGACTGATCATTACTTCCTTGTTGTTTCTTATACTGGGTGTTTGTGCTTCAATTGGAACAATTTAATGCCCCCAAGGGGAAAATTGGCAATGTTCATAAACATTTTTGGTTGTTAGAACTAGGAAGGGGAGAGCTACTGGCATCTGGCTAGGGATGCTGCTCAACATCCCATAATGAACAGGACAGCTCCCACAACAAAAATTATCTTCCTTAAGTACCAACGTTGAAATATCCTGGCAGCTAAAACTTATTTGTATTATTATATTTTTTCAAAGAGCCTACTTTTGTATTTATTTACTAGTCCTACCCTTTTGTTTCTAATTCATCAATTTATTTTAATCATTGCAGTATTCTTCCTTCTACTTTCCTTAGGTTTCATGATTTTTTTAACAGATTTTTGAATATGAATGCTTAATGTGTTTTTCTTTTTACTTGTTCCCTTACATAAATATTTAATGCAGTGATTTGTTTTTCTGAACACTGCCTCAGGTGTACCCCATAAATACTGATGCAATGTATTTTTATTATTTGTCTCTAAAAGTCCTGTAATTTTGGTATTGATCTCTTTTTTTGATTGAAGATATACTTAAGAACAGTTGGCTTTGTTATTTGATGTAACTTGAAAGCCTTTTTCTTTAATATATGAATTTAGCCGTATGAATTTCATTCCTTAAAGAAATTTTTGCCTGCAGTCATGAGCCAGGCAGTGTTCCAGGTGCTGGGGACACAGCAATGGACAAAACAGGCAGACATCCTTTCCCTCATGGAACTATCAATAGGGGAGATAGATTTAATTTTAATTCTACCATACAATTTCATGTTATGCTTTTCCATCTTTAAAGCTTTTTGTATTTTCTTTTTGCTTACTTTCGGGAGGGAGAGAGAGAGAGTTGCTTTTGCTCATTAGAAAGTTGGTATTCTTCATCTAATATAATTTTTATAACCTAAATCCCCTGTTTCTTCAAACTGTATTTGATTCTCCACTATAACCCATCATGGAATTAGTATATTTGTTTTTCTTTATACTGCTTTTTCCTCTTATCCACTTGATTTTGATTAATTCCATAATCTTTGTAGTGTTTTCCTTTGAGATATTAAATACATTTATACTCACATTACTTATTTTGAAGTATTGAAAATATCCTTTAACTCCTGGTATTATAAGTGAGAAAATTACCATACTTATCACTCTCCCACCCAGGCATTTAACATTTACATTCTCTTCTGTCACCTTAATACTTGCATATGTTTAAATCATTGTTCAACAAATATATAGATTCAAATTTCAGTACTAATCTTTTTACATAGTCTTTCCAAAAATATCTTTCTGTTCAGTCAAATCCTTCTTCAATAAGAACTCATGGGAATAGTATTCCCTGAATTCTTACATGTTGAAAATTGGGTTTTGTTTGTATTTGTACTTGAACACTGTGGCTAGATATTAACGACTTGGATTATATTTTTCTTTCCTTGAATATTTTGTGGGTCTTGATTCACTGCATTCTAGAATTAAATGTTGCTATGTAGATATCTAAGGTCAGCTTTATTTTTTCCCTCCTTGTAATTGGCTTGTTCTTATTTCCTGAAAGCTCAAAAAAGTCCTTTCCTTACCCTTTAGGTTAGTTGCTTTAATGAGGTACAACTTAAGAAAAAATAGAGGATTTGCTTTGTTGTGGTGAAAAGCATGATAATATCATAAAATAAGAAATTACAAATAATATACGAAGTGGAGATAAAGAGCTCTGAGAAACTAGGGGGGAGAATACGTCTTCTGACAAAATATCAGACCAAGATTTTTATAGGATTTAAGCTGAGTCTTAAATAATTAGAACATGAGGACTGGAAAAGGAACAGAATACAGCTGGGTGATAATGGGACGTTGGGTGAGATAATCACTGTGTACTAGGTCATCTATTTTACCCAATTCTGAGCAGCTTCAAGTCAACAACTACTTCTGATGTGTCTTTTTATTTCCTGCAACTAGCAAAATCTTTTGCATATAACAGCTAAGTTTACATTTATTGTTGCATGTTATCATTCTTATTGTAGCAGATAAACATATTATATTGGTTTTCAGAGCAAAATAATAATAATTGTATCAGAAAATCATCTTAAATTCAGTGAAAAGTTGATAGTCCAAAAAAAAATATGTAACGGGAAATCAGATAAGCCGTTGTATTATTATTATAACATTGATTTATCTTTTTTTTGAATGGCAATTATTGTCACTGCAGAGCTAGAAAAATCCAGAAAGCTCTCCAATATATGGTAATTAGATATGGGATCCATCAGTCATTGTGTGGTGTTGAATAATAAACATATGGAAAAATGAAGCATGAATGCATCTGTTTTGTACTATTTCCTCTGAGCCTTCAGCATACTAATGGATTACCATAAGGGTAGGGATTTAACATGCACAACATCTATGAAAAATGTATAAGACAAGTTTCCTGGTTGAGTTTTTCTCTACCAAGAAGGTCATATCTTGGGCTTTCATTCAAAGCTATTATTTTCTGGGATCTTCCCCCTGCACCCATAGTGTCTAATACAACTTTTTCTCACCTTTCATTTTACCCTCTTTCGCTAAGACCTCAGATATTTACTGGGGCTTTCCAACCTTAAACTTAGTTGTGACTTGAGTTACACCATTAACAGGATTACTAGTCTGTTATAACAGTCCCCAACCTTCTTAGCACCAGAAACCAGTTTCATGGAAGACAATTTTTACAAGACTGGTGGGTGGTTGGAGATAATTTCCAGATGAAACTGTTTCATCTCAGGTTATCAGGCATTAGTTAGAGTCTCACCAACAGTGTTCAACCTAGATCTCTCATATGCGCAATTCACAATAGGGTTCGTGCTCCTATGAGAATCTGATGCCACTGCTGATCTGACAGGAGGCAGAGCTCAGGCAATAGTGCTCACTCTCCTGTTGCTCACCTCCTGCTGTGTGACCAGTTCCTAACAGGCCACAGACCAGTACCAGTCTATGGCCCCGGAGTTGGGGACCCCTGGTTCATCACACACTTGAAGAACTATTGCTAGAATAAGCTTCACAGAATTAATGGCTTTGTCCCAATTTGGTATTAAAAGAGCAATTTCCCATCTCATTCTGTGCACCAAAATTCAGTGTAAGAGATCGGGGATTTGCTCTCACTTCTTTAATGGAAAAACAAATCTGTCAAAATCAGTAGTCCTGGAAACATCAATGCAAACAAAATTGACAAGTTTCCATGGATTTTTCTGTTATTCATTTTGAATAACATTAAAGTGCATGGATGCTATCATTTGTATGCAATCCAAATAGAGAATAGAAAAGAGCTAGCTTTTTATATATCCCACTGGTAATTTTTGGGCTCAATTTATATTTTAGGCCATGTGTACTTCTATACGTTGCACATAGATGGCATGTCTTTTCATAAGTATGAAGACTAGGAAAAGTTATACACTAAGCAAGCTCATTCTGTGGGATTGGAATGTTGACCTGTATTACACTGAAACCTCTGCCTACATCAAGCAGTTAGAAAGATCTGAAATTAACAGCCTAACGTTACAACTAGAGGAGTTAGAAACACAAGAGCAACCCAACCCCAAAGCTAGCAGAAGAAAAGAAATATCCAAAAATCATAGATTAACTGAATGAAATTAAGACATAAAAATTCATGCAAAAGATGAACAAACCCAAAAGTTGGTTCTTTGAATGGATAGATAAGATTAATAGACCACTAGGTAGATTAATAAAAGTGAAAGAAGATCCAAATAGACACAACCAGAAATGACAAAGGTGACATTACTACAGACCCCACAGAAGTACAAAAATTCCACAGAGACTATTATGAACACCTCTGTTTACACCAACTAAAACACCTAGAAGAGGCCAGGTGCAGTGGCTCACGCCTGTAATCCCAACACTTTGGGAGGCTGAGGCAGGCAGATCATGAGGTCAAGAGATCAAAATCATCCTGGCCAACATGGTGAAACCCCATCTCTGCCAAAAATACAAAAATTAGCTGGGTGCGGTGGCACACATCTGTCATTCCTAAAAGAGATGGAAAGAGCTACTTGGGAGGCTAAGGCAGGAGAATCATTTGAACCTGGAAGGCTGAGGTTGCAGTGAGCCAAGATTGCGCCACTGCACTGTAGCCTGGTGACCCAGTGAGACTCTGTCTCAAAAAAAGAAACTGAAATCCTGAACAGGCCAATAACAAGTTCTGAAATTGAATCAGTAATAAAAAACATACAAACTAGAAAAGACCCTGAACCAGATAGACTCACAGCCAAATTTTACCAGATGTATAAAGAAGATCTGGTACCAGTTTTACTGACATTATACCATAAAATAAAGGAAC
This sequence comes from Papio anubis, assembly GCF_008728515.1. Lineage (NCBI taxonomy): Eukaryota > Metazoa > Chordata > Mammalia > Primates > Cercopithecidae > Papio > Papio anubis. Next base: position 188,169,385 of record NC_044977.1, on the reverse strand, counting down.
AGGTACTCCTGCCTAACTCATTCTATGAGACCATCATCATTCTGATACCAAAACCTGGCAGAGAAACATGGGAAAAAGAAAACCTCAGGCCAATATCCTTGATGAACGTAGATACAAAAATCTTCAACAAAATATCAGCAAACCAAATCCAGCAGCACATCAAAAAGCTAATCCACCATGATGAAGTAGGCTTTATTTCTGGGATGTAAGATTGGTTCATCATATAAATATCAATAAATGTGATTCATCACAAAAACAGAGCTAAAGGCAGAAATCACTTGATCATCTCAATAGACACAGAAAAGGCTTTTAATAAAATTCAGTTCCCTTGGTTTTAAAAACTCTCGACAGACTAACCATCGAAGGAACATACACCAAAATAGTAAGAATCATCTTGACAAACCCATGGCCAGCATCATACTGGATGGACAAAAGCTGGAAGCATTCCGCCTGCCAACTGGAAGAAGACAAAGATGCCCAGTCTCACCACTCCTGTTCAACATTGTACTGGAAGTCCTGCCCAGAACAATCAGGCATGAGAAAGAAACAAAAGGTATCCAAATAAGAAGAGAGGGAGTCAAATTATCTCCCTTTGTAGACGATATGATTCTATACCTAAAAAACCTCATAATCTCCACCCAAAAGCTCATAGAACTGACAAAAAAACTTCAGTAAAGTTTCAGGATGCAAAATAAATGTACAACAATTAGTAGCTCAACAATAGCTGGCAGCCAAATCAAGAATTTGATCCCATTCACAGTAGCCACAAGAAGAATCAAGTACCTAGGAAGACAGCTAACCAGGGAGGGGAAAGGACTCTATGAGAGTTGCAGAAACTGCTGAAAGAAATCAGAGATGACACAAATAAAAAGAAAAACATTCAATGCTCATGGACAGGACAAATCAATACTGCTAAAATGGCCATACTGCCCAACGTAATTTACAGATTCAATACCATTCTTATCAATCAAAGCCATTTTTCACAGAATTAGAAAAAAAATTCTAAATTTCATATGAACCTAAAAAAGAGCTGGAATAACCAAAGCAATCCTAAGCAAGAAGAACAGCCAGAGGCATCACACTATCGAACTTCAAACTATATTACGGGGTGACAGTAATAGATACAGTAGTAGGCTACAGTAAAATACAGCATGGTAGTGGTACAAAAATAGACACATAGATGAATGTTAGATAGCTCCAAAATAAAGCCATACACCTACAACCATGTGATCTTTGACAAAGCTGCCCATTAACAATCAATGGGAAAAGGACTCCCTATTCAGTAAATGGTGCTGGGATCACTCGCTAGCCATATGCAGAAGACTGAAACTGGATTACTTCCTTTTACCATATACAAAAATCAACTCAAGATTAAAAACTTAAATTTAAGACCTCAAATTATAAATATCCTAGAAAAAAATCTAGGAAATACCACTCGGGACATGACCTTGGCAAAGATTTCATCACAAAGTCTGCAAAAGTAATTGCAACAAAAACAAAAATTGATTAAGTGAGACCTAATTAAACTAAAGGTCTTCTGCATAGCAAAAGACACCATCAACAGCATAAACAGACAACCTACAGAATGGGAGAAAATTGCAAACTATGCATCCAACGAAGGTCTAATGTTCAGAATCTGTGAGAAACCAAACAACCCCATTAAAAAATAGGCAAATGACACAAATGGACACTTTTCCAAAGAAGACATTCACACGGCCAATAAGCATATGAAAAATGTTCAACATCACTAACATTAGAGAAATGCAAATTAAAACCACAATGAGATACCATTTCACACCAGTCAGAACTACTGTTATCAAAAGGTCAGAAAATAACAGATGCTGGTGAGGTTGTGGAAAAAAGGGAATGCTTGCACACTCCTGGCGGCAATGTAAAGTAGTTCACCCATTGTGGAAAGCAGCCCAGAGATCGCTCAAAGAACTTAAACCAGAGCTACCATGGAACCCAGCAATCTCTTTACTGAATGTGCACCCAAAGGAATATAAATTATTCTACCAAAAAGACACCATAGTAGTATGTTCATTGTAGCATTATTCACAATAGCAAAGACATGGAATCAACCTAAATGCCCATCAACAGTGGACCAGATAAAGAAAACATGGCACATGTATAACATGGAATACTACACAACCATAAAAAATAACAAATTCATGTCCTTTGCAGCAACATGGATGAAGCTGCAGGCCATTATCCTAAGCAGGTTAATAGAGGAACAGAAAACCAGATATCACATGTTCTCATTTATAAGTGAGAGCTAAACATTGAGTACACATGGATACAAAGAATGGAACAGTAGACAGATATTGAAGGTGGAGGGTAGGAGGAGAGAGTCAAAAAACTACCTATCAAGTACTATGCCACTGTCATGTGTACACCAAACCCCAGTGATGTGCAATTTACTAAAGTAACAAACCTGCACATGTACCCCCTGGACCTAAAAGAAAGTAGAAAAGAAAAATAAATAAATAAATAAATAAATAAGTACACGTGCATGGGAGCCCACCATTGATTAATCTACACTTGGTAGGATTGCATATGGAATTATACAAATTAGGAGAACTCTTTTCTGATATTGTGTATATATATCAATGCATCTGTTCTTTTATTAAGAGTTTTCTGTACCTTATTAGAAAAAAGAACTTTGGCATACCTAATTAAGCATTTATGGCTTGGCTCCTAGAGAGCAAGAAGTATCATAATCATTCCTTCTTGATTTACTATTTTAAAAAGAAAGGAGAGAACATGACCTGTTGATACAGACTGGTAGAAAACAACAATGAAGACATTTTTAATAGGCAAACTCATTTCCCATTGAAATCTCTTTCACTGCAGTGGGAAAGAGCAACCACACATGGCCTGGGTTTTAATGATACGACATTGTCAATGGGAAGTTACAAGAAAAAAAAAAAAGGCGTATTTGATTTATTGCTGAATTCTGGAAGGATTATGGAGCACTTGTCAGAATTTATTTCAAATGAATATTTGTTGAGAATTAATTATCTCTATGTCGTTGAGCAATGAAATGAATCTAGAAGTCCATCAGAGGAATTATCTTTGCATCTCCTAAGTAGTAGGCAGCACTGACTTTGGTCTCTGTTTCCGACCGGTCAATAATTCACATTGTATGAGCTGATTAATCTAGTCGATGGTTTTCTATTAGGTGGGTGCAAAAGTATTCTTTTGTTTTGTTTTTTTCTTCTATTGAAAGTAATGACTAAAACCACAATTACTGTTTTTTGGAGACAGTCTTGCTGTGTTGCTCAGGCTGGAGTGTAGCGGCGCCAACACGGCTCACGGCAACCTCTGCTTCCTGGGTTCAAACGATTCTCCTACCTCAGCCTCCTGAATAGTTGGGATTACAGGTGCCCGCCAATACCCCTGGCTAATTGTTGTATTTTTAGTAGAGTTGGGGTTTCACCATGTTGGCCAAGCTGGTCTTGAACTCCTAACCTCAAGCAATCCACCTGCCTCCGCCTCCCAAAGTGCTGGAATTACAGGCATGAGTCACTGCGCCTGGACAAAAACTGCAGTTACTTTTGCACCAAGCTAATAGTTTTATATCTACCTGCTCTCATTTTAACAGCCCTAATTTAAATGCACGAAAATACAAATGTAAAGTATTTGTTTGGAGTTCTACAGAGCACCTCTAACTCAATCTCTTTTCTCATTGTTATTGGTGCTCTGTGATTCCCGATTTTTAAATTTTAGCTTAGTAAAAAAGTCGGGGGGTGGTGCTGTCAGCTGTCTAAATAGGCATTTTCAGATTTTCCATGCATTTTAAGGTTTGTTCAGCATGACTGAAACCTGCATGAATAATATATCAACAACATTTAAAATACAGAGAAGAATTCGGAATTCTGTCAGAGATATTGCCAAGGCCAGAGAGGATGGTATAGGTTTTCCCTTCACAGATAAAATTAATCAAGGACATTTTTACAGGTGAACTTTAAACTTTTCACATTTAATCAAATTTAGCAATGTCTAGAGACTATAAATCTAAACTAATTCAAGTGCTTAAAAATTACAAAGGTAAATGATTTTCTTAAGTAGGTCGTCATTAGCTTAAAGTGTTTAATTTTATTAAAGCTTTCGTTTCTTGTTTTGAAAATTCCAAGACTATATCTAACATCTGTATTTTTCATCTTGATTTCCACAACCTGGGAGGTTGTAATTGCTGATACACTGTATGAATTTGATTTGTCATTCCTTACATTTCAAGGCTTCCTCCAATCCTATTAAAATTATACATTGAGACTCTTACCCTATGACCGTAAAAAATAAAGAGATAAAAAAAAGAATGATTACTTCCACCTGAAACTCTAGGTTAGTCTGACATAAGATTTCATTAAAATTAAGTGTGGGTGCTCAAGAATATTAAATAGCAACCTTTTGGTTTTTTTCTATTCTGTGAATTTATTTTCAGGTGACTTGGAATTAACATTTCTGAGAATTTCCTACTCTTAGCTGTGCTCCAAAGCATTCTTTCCTCTAATTATTGTCAGATTATGATACTGTCATCACCATTTCTCAAGGCAAGTTCCATATTTATCAGGCACTGAACTACATATTTGAAGGCAATCCCTGCCCTCCAGAAATGTGCAGTCTAAAACTTGCCACAGTGATGCAAAAAACACAAAAATCAAGAGTATATGTATATACCAAACACTTATGTAAAGGAATGCTTAATTGGAATATGAAACAGTAACACCATATATGTATCTGTCTAAATAAGTTCCCATGGATTTGCCAAAGTTTCACATCACATAATTGGGATATCAAAACATTTTTAATATTGAATGGTAAGAGTGGATCTTGAAAGCATTGAAGTTACTGATTTCCATCCAACTTATGTGTGAATAAGTCTATGGGCAATATGGGTAAAATGTATATTCTGATGCAGTAGGTGTGGGATGGGGTCTGAGATTCTTCAGGTCAGTTCCCTTCCTAGGAATGTTGATGCCATTGCACCTTGACCACAGCTCAAGTAGCAAGATGTTAGATAATAAGCTCCATCATACGCATGACACTTTAAAGTTTACTACATTCTTTCTCACATAATGTATCACCCATTTTTACAATTATGTAAAGCGTGAAAAGTAAGATGTTTATTTTACAGGTGAGAAAACTGAAGGGAATGTGACCATTTCAAGCTTCTCAGGGGCATGAACTTCTAATTAGTAAACATTGTGCAAGAGCTTTGTTTTCCGATTCCTTGAGTAGATCTCTTTCATTTATCTAATGTTCCAAAGCTGTATGGAAATAGCATCTACTTCAGTTAGTTTATTTTCCATGACCATTCAAACTACTTACCATAGCCATTTATAAATTGCTCGTAGAAATATATGTGTACCTCATTTTAAACTATTTAGCATGGATCTTCTTAGTCTCCAGGATCTGTAATTAAGTTTCAAATGTTGTATTTTATCACTCAGTAGTGATAGTTGACCTCTAACCTGGTAGCAGTACTCTAAAAAACAATTTTAGAGTTTCTGAAAACCAAAAATCTGCAATTATCAAGGCACACTTGATTAGCCAATAATTAGTTTTGAGGTGGTAGAGAAACACTGGGGCCAGAATATCTGCATCTAAATCGTAGCTCTTCCACTTCCCCTGTGAATGAGGGAAGTCAGTTAAAAAAAGAAATGTGAAGGATTCCCACCTACCATTGGAAGAAGATACATTTTTTTTTCTTTGCTTTTCTCAAATGCTTGTTTTATACCATTATATAAATAAACATTTTACCAATATGGCTTGGTAAAATGGAAAGACATTCTTGGGTTCACATCTTAACTCTTTCATCTATTCCTTCTGTGTGCATAACCCTCCAAGGGCTCAGCGTTTTTTAAAATTTTATTCACTTAGATCCATAAAATATATTGTGCATCAGCCATGTGCCGGAAGTTAGACTACTTAGACTTAGTATAGAATGTCCTTACTTTCAATGAGCTTCAATCGTGAGGTGGGGAATGTCACAATGTAATAAGCTCTACTATAGCCTGAAATTATCTGATCTGTAACATGAAGATTATAATACATATGTAACTCAGAAAATTATTGTGAGGATTGAATAGGTTCATTTTAAAAGAAACATAATTGAACTCTGTGACTGGAAATGTATTGGCCCTCACAATGTCTAGATTCCCTCTATGTTTTTCCACTCAGATACAGTATTAAAAGTTGTACAGAATAATTACTTAAATCCTGTAACTAAAGTGAGAATGTAAATCAGTGGAGCAAGTGATATTCTTTTATATTCATCTTAATGTTTCCATGCCCTAAGGAAACATGACTGTGGATTCCTTGAGAAGCTGACATTGAATTCTGAGCATTGTTTCTTTCCTAAAATAGTGATGATGATTCTGTATTTATCTTTAACACTGTAAGAATGCATCATTTCTCATTCTGAGGGAAAAAGCAGCCGAGGGCATGGTGATTGTGATAAATTTTCCATTATTTTTAATATCTTGTCTGTGTATGCTGTCCAAAGGTGATGAGCCTTGACAAGTTGACTTGGAAGCTTTGCTAAATAGATAAAACACTGTTGTGGTAAGAGCAAAGTTAGTTACATTTAGCCTATTTCAATTTTTATAAGTCTAATATCGCTAATGTCTGTAATGCAATTGTCGTGATTAAATGTGATATGCTTGCTCAACAGAATAAGAGGTCAGCACACAGGGAAGGTGGATTTTTACCACTGTGATGGGTAATGCATGCCTCATGTCACCTTTAATCACTTATTTTTTTAATTGACAAATAATAATTTTATATATTTATGGAGTACAATGTAATGTTTTGATATGTATGCGTTTGTGGAATAATTAAATTAAGCTAATTTGTATATTCATTACCCACATACTTATTTTTTTTTTTTTTTGGCGAGAACATTTAAAATTCACTCTTCCAACAATTTTGAATTAAACAACACATTGTTAACTATCGTCACCATGGTGGGCAATAGATCACTAAAACTTATTCTTCCTGTCTAATCAAAACTTTGTTGGCTTTGACCAACATCTCCTCTTTCCTCATCCCCCCATGACTTATCTTTATTTCTTATAAACAAACTTTTAAAGTAATAGGTCGTCTTGCAGAAAATATAGAAAAGTAGAAAGAGGAGGAAACTAAACATTTGTTTTTGTTTGTTTTTTTTTTTTTGAGGCGGAGTCTCGCTCTGTCACCCGGGCTGGCGTGCAGTGGCCGGATCTCAGCTCACTGCAAGCTCCGCCTCCCGGGTTCACGCCATTCTCCTGCCTCAGCCTCCCGAGTAGCTGGGACTACAGGCGCCGCCACCTCGCCCGGCTAGTTTTTTATATTTTTTAGTAGAGACGGGGGTTTCACCGTGTTAGCCAGGATGGTCTCGATCTCCTGACCTCGTGATCCGCCCGTCTCAGCCTCCCAAAGTGCTGGGATTACAGGCTTGAGCCACCGCGCCCGGCCTCATTTGTTTGTTTTGAAAAATACTCTCCGTGCTTCAACTATTTGCAATTCTCTTTCGATGCTTGTCAATTCTGTTTTTTGCTGAAGTTGCTTCCGTTTTGAGCACAAATGGAAAATCGTGACTATGTATCACAGAGTTCAATAAGAAGTAATTGACCTGCGTTTGTCAATGATGGCTAGTTGGGAATGACTTTCCGTTCCTAGACTATGTTTTGACTTTCAGTCAATTTTTCCTTCAATTTAATATGCTTACAAGTTACCTCCCGCTCACTTCTCACTTACTATGGTGTGATAGGTATTTTTTTCCTTTTTTTTTTTTTTTTTTTTACTTTAAGCTCTGGGCACTAAATGGAATTTAAGCTTTACCAGGTAGAAGTAAATGTTTTTTCCCTGGTTAAACATTGCTTTCCATATTCCATTAGTCAGATATAGGGAAATATGAGGAAGCAATTAAGGTACATTTAGGATGTTGACAGCTTAATGGTCTACTTCTGGAAGAAGATTGAACTGGCATCCTCATAAAAACAAACGAAAGGATATCTCATAAACCAAGGTGAGAGGCACAGGATATGCAGTTAAGGCTTAAATGTCTGTGTGTAAGTACAAGAACTGTGCTTCCTGGGTTTTACTTTTCTTTCTGAGATTGCTGCGAAAATAGTGATTTTGCTGATAGTAGTATGAGGAAACGGAGTAGTAAGACTTCATAAGATACGAACATTCCTTTGTTGTATATGTATGTGTTTTAGTCTGTTTGAGCTGCTATAACAAAATATCATAAACTTGGTGGCTTGTAAACAACAGAAATGTATTTGTCACCATTCTGGAAGCTGGGAGCTGAAGATTAAGGTGCCAGCAGATTCGGTGTCTGATGCGGACCCACTTCCTGGTTCTTGGACAGCCCTTTTGTGCTGCATCCTCACATGGAATGAGGGCAAACGAGCTCCTTTGAGTCACCCCTTTTTATCATTATATTCGTTTTTTAAATTGGCACACAATATTGAATATATTTACCAAGTACAACATGATGTTTTGAAGTGTGTGTGTGTGTGTGTGTATATATATATATATATGTAGTGGAGTGACTAAATCTAGCTAAGTAACATATATGATTCCTCACATAGCTATCATTTTTCTGGTGATTTGGCGTTTCTCTAGTATACAGTATGTTGTAATTAAGTATATTCACCATGTTGTATGTTAGATCTCTCTAACCTCTTTTCTAAGGACATTAATCCCACTCAGGGGTGCTCTGCCCTCATGACCTAATCACCTTGCAAAGGTTCCACCTCCTGTTACCATCACCTTAGGGCTTAGGATTTAAGCATAAGAATTTGAGGGGAACACAAACGTTCAGACCATAACAGTAAGTGTGTATGTATGTATGTGGATTTTATGTGTGCATTATACACAGATGTGTGCTTACTTATTAGTGACTGCAGTAATGGCATTTTATGTTGTCTTTGCAACATACACAATTCTGCCTTATTCTTATTTTAAGGATCTCAGCATGTTCATGTTTCAAAATGAGATTGCTACATACAAAATTTAAGAGATACTGTGTTTTGAAAAAAACAGTTTGCTTTTTTACTCGGCATTCAGGCATAGAGTACCGACATTATGTGACATATTACGGTAATCACGCATGAAACAACGATATTCAAAAAATGCTTTAAGCCATGGGAAAAAAGCATACCAGCACTTCAAAAGAGCGATGGTTTACTTAGTCTGGGGTATAGGACACATGAAGAGAGGCTATAGGAGAATGGGTCTCATATACCAAGTCAGGAAATGTAGGGTTTTTTTTTTGCAGGTGGTGAGGAGCTATTGGAGACTTAAATGTGTTTTAACATATTCAGAAGGTTGTGCATTCATCACCAGTATCTAATTTCAGAAGATTTTCATCACCCCCAAAATAAATCCCATACCCACTACCAGTCACTTCCTATTCCATCCTTCCCCCAGCCACTGGCAGCCGTCAATTTACTGTCTGTCTGTATGGATTTGTCTATTCTGCACATTTCATATAAACAGAATCATACAATATGTAGCCTTTTATGGCAGGCTTCTTTCACTTAGCATGTTTTCAAGATTCATCCATGTTATAACATGTGTCAATATGCCCTTTTTGTAACTGAAAATATTCCATTATATGAAGAGATTACATTTTATTCATTAATTAGTTGATGGACATTTCAGTTGTTTTTACTTTTTCACTATTATGAATAATGCTGCTATGAATATGAACATTTGTTTATACATTTTGTAGAGATATATGTTTTTAATTATCTCATATATATACATATATATATATGTAGGAGTAGAAGTGTTGGTAATATAGTAACCTGTTTAACTTTTGGATTTACCAAACTGTTTTCCAATGTGGCTGCACATTTATGTATTCCCACTAACAACATACGATGATTTCAGTGTTTTTACATCCTCATTGGAGGCTTATAAGGAGTTTTAAGATTATAATTATGCATTAAGAATGTATATGTGGTAGCAAGAGTAGGATTGATTAGCATGAGGGAGAGAATGGAGGTGGAAAAATCAAAGATGAGATGATTATGCAAGTCAGGCAAGGGATGGTGGGGCAGAGAATGATGATGGAATGGAGGAGAAATATGCAAAATATTGAGTGCAGAGTAATGATGGCTAGTGAGGAGGGGGATGAGCATACTGAGGTTTTGAGGTCGAAGGGTCATTAAGAGAAGCGAACATCACGCCGTGGCCCGCTCGTAATCCCAGCACTTTGGGGAGGCCGAGACGGGCGGATCACGAGGTCAGAGATCGGTGACCATCCTGGCTGCTAACACGCTGAAACCCTGTCTCTACTAAAATACAAAAAAATTAGCCGGGCATGGTGTATGGTTTCTGTAGTCCCAGCTACTCGAGGCTGAGGCAGGAGAATGATGGAACTCCGGAGTATGAGCTTGCAGTGAGCTGAGATCACACCACTGCACTCCAGCCTGGCGACAGAGCGAGACTCCGTCTCAAAAAAAAAAAAAAAAGAGAGAGGAAGCAACAATAATATTAAGGTTTAAGTTAAATTCAGCTTAGGATACAGACTTGCTGGCAGAATACCCAGAGGGAGATGGTAAGTGACTAATGATACTTTCTGCCGTGTGAACACTGTTCTTAGTTGTGGGTAAGTCTCATTTTCTCTGAGACTTGTATTTGTGGCCTGTAGTAAGGATGTACAGAAGTTATAAGAAATGCCGAGTCCTGGGGCCTCTGTCACATCTATTACATCAGAATTCCGGGTATGGTATCAGGAATTTCTATTTTAACAAGTAGTCCAACTGATTGATTAATATACTGGAGTTTTACAATGACTGCTGTAACCTACTAGCATAAGAAGAGGTCATTGCAAGAACCTCACTGGCAATGGCAACTTGAACTACTGTGAGGATTATGTACAGTTGAGAACTAACATTCAGGTTCAAGTTTTATTGACATCATGCCAGACGCTGCACGCTTTTTCTTTCTTTTTATTCTAACTAATTTTCTGAGGTAGGATTATTATAATCCTCATTATAAAAATGAGAATTGAGCCTTGGAGGGTTTTTCTTTTAAGAGCAACTCAATGGCAGACATAAAAAGAAATTTAAGAATAATTTGAGGAAGAAAAACCCAGAAAAAAGGAGCTATGAACTGATACTTACTTGTTAACCATTTCTTTTGCTAGTCCAAAAATAGATTATATTAAAATGGCAGAATTAAGAGATGGCAGAACTGAGATTTGAACACTAAAATGTCTTTTCACTTCATCAAGCCATATTGGTATAATTTTTATTTACTATATAAAACAAGGATTGGCTAGAAAAAAGGAAAAAGAAGTGTTATCTTCTTCCAGTTACGTGTAGGAAATCCTTCACATTTGTTTTTAAAGGACTGGAGTAGAAACTGTTTAAAATAAATGGACTTGTACATCATTATCTTCATCATCATCACCACTATCATCATAATACAGAAACAGTTCTCCAGTACCGTTTTGCTGAGCTGTGAGTGCTCTGCACCTTGCAAATATAGAAATGCTATATCGGTTTGTCTAGTAGTAATAATGGATTTTGTAATTGGATTTCAGAAAACACTGCAACAACTCTCCAGGTATCTTACAAAATCCCTACCCTGAGGCACTCTCTCAGTGGTAGTATTAGATTTGGGCAGTAGCCAAGGTGACCTTGATTTTGTTGCTAACAAAGCCGCTGAGGCTTGCAGAATTATCACAAGTCACTCTATACACTTTGTCTTTCTTCATTTTATGGGCTATAGGGAAGTGCTTTCTTGGTGTAATTTGTTGCATTAGACTTGAGAGTTTGGGGAAAAAAGTATTTTTGTCAATTTAGTCATAGTGAATGATGTAATAATATCATTATATTGTTTAGTAGTAAATATTGTAAAGAATATAGTATGTTACCATTTATATTTTTCCAATTAGATTATACATTTTTAGCTCCTCAAGGGCACTGATTATCCTAGCACAGTTTTATATTTCTCAATACATTTTGCATACACCTGTAATAGACAGTTAAGGCAAACATATAATTTATAATCCAAACCTGGATAATTTTCAAGTAAAATGAGATACTATTAATAATTTTGCCAGAACCATAGGCATAAACTGGAATTGGATATATGGTCACCATCATTAATGAGTGCTAAAAAGGCATAACATTATTTCTCATATTATCTGAGGAGCCACAGAGTAAAATCTCATTATCTGGAATGTAGCTGATAATAAAAACCATTGCCCTTTATTCATTATTATATCTTTAGCTTTTATTTTCTTTCAAGAACAACTCAGTGGCAGACATAAAAAGAAATTGAAGAATAATGTGAGGAAGAAAAACCCAAATAAGACAGTAGCTATGCACTGATATTTACTTGTTAACCATTTCTTTTTGCCATTCCCAAAATAGATTTTTCTAAAATGGCATTCTGCTTCAGTTAGAGGGCTTTGTGTTGTTTTTAAGTGTAGTCACTGTAAGTTTCCTAGGTAACCTGTAATATTCAGTGTTCAGGCGCCTTTAGTAAGTAAAATGTGTTGAAGGTACATAGCTAAAAGAAAAGAGTTTTAATTTAGACATTTGCAAGATCCCTTAAATGTGATTTTATTTGCTTTGAAAATATTAATAATTTTAAATGCACTTGACTCAGTTATATGTAATCTTGGGTAAAGTATGGACAGAGGTGCAGTGCAGAATACATGCAACTGAAGAGGAAGGAAATGAAACGTGGGGGAGATTCTCAACAGCATCATAATGGAGACACTGAGTCTTAACATTCATTTCTCAGAATTCTAATGAACAGTTGTTTTGCAGAATAAGTAATGAAAGTGTGCTGAGGCTGGGCGCGGTGGCTCAAGCCTGTAATCCCAGCACTTTGGGAGGCCGAGATGGGCGGATCACGAGGTCAGGAGATCGAGACCATCCTGGCTAACACGGTGAAACCCCGTCTCTACTAAAAACACAAAAAATTAGCCGGGCGAGGTGGCGGCGCCTGTAGTCCCAGCTACTCGGGAGGCTGAGGCAGGAGAATGGCGTGAACCTGGGAGGCGGAGCTTGCAGTGAGCTGTGATCCGGCCACTGCACTCTAGCCTGGGCGACAGAGCGAGACTCTGTCTCAAAAAGAAAAAGAAAGAAAAAAGAAAGTGTGCTGAGTTTCATCCTGCATTTACAAAGAGCCAGGATGAGCACTCAGTTTGGTGAAAATCATGGCCATATTTTTTTATTGAATAGATTTACCATTCCCCAGCCTGTTGTATCGGGTAACTTGATAGGTATCAGTCAGTATATTCTGAAGATTAATTTGGAATTTTTCCCTTTTTCACATGCAATAAAAGTATCATGTATTGATACAGCCTGTTTCCCAGACATTCTTATTATCTTTGAGAGTAGAGGAGAGACATATTTTTATAATTCAATTGGTGTCTGCCAACTCAGCCTTCCAAAGAACACCACACTGGAGCAAGGTAAAATCTGATGTGCAAGAAAAATACTAATTATTATTCTTTCCCTTTGAGTTTTCAGATGCTAACATTTTAATATTGAAAAAACAAATCTGGAATCCAATAATCACGTTTCAGGAGTTTGCAGAATTTTTCAGAATGGAAGCAAAGGTGTCTGAAATGGAAACTGATTCTCCTCTCGACATTCTAAGGACATGGTACAGCCAAAGAACCGTATTTGAGTCTCTTCAATAGAGCTGGCTATTATGAATGTTGTATTTCAGGGTTCTTTGTGGAACCTAAGAGAATAAGAAACCCGGCTTTCATCCATCTCTCTTCACCTGCTCAGCACTAAGTACTCATTCCCATGTTTATGGCCTTATCAGGATGACCCCCACCAAGTTTTACAGTCTCATCTCCCACTTCTTGCCCCGTTTACTTGTATTCTCTTTAGATTTGATTTATGGATAGCATCTGAATACACATCACACTTGTAATGTTCTCTGTTCCTGTGGCTTCCTCTTCTTACCCCACCTTTTCTGGTAAAAATGTAGTTTGAATTATAAGACAAATATCTGTCAAATGTTTCTCTATCTCTTTTGCTAAGGTATTTTTTTCTTATTTGTTTTTGTTTATATTTTGCTCCTTCAAATCCTCACACCATATAACCTTGGTGGTATTTATATAACAATTGTTTTATACTTGTTACAGTCTACCTTTACACTGCCAGTCAGAACTAGAGACAGGATTGGATCTTAAATATTTTTGTGATATTTTCTTCTATATTTTATACTTCAGTAAATGTTTGTTGACCTGAATTACATTTTACTTTTAGAAGTCCAAGACTTGAACTGTATGTCTTTCTTTATATTACCCATGCACATTGTTCTCTTGATTTGCCCCAACTTTAAGCCTTACCAAGTCCCTCTGTCCAAAATGTAGATATTTAAAGGACTATTGGTGTTCTAAAGGTCCAGGCAGTTGGTAATTCATGATGGCTCTCTCTCCGCCCTCTGGCACCGCTGGTGTTTATTAACGTGCCTTAGTGTAAAGATACGGATCACATGCTGGCGTCCGTCATGGTGCTTACAGGCATGAGAGTATCTCTCATTTGAGTAAGGCCTTATTAAATTCTATTAGTACTATGTAGGCATAGCATTTTACCTGGTTACCATTTTTCCATTGGCTGATCTGTCAGATTAATGGCTTGCATATAAGAGCCTAAGGGAATGTGCAGAATTTGTGGCTTTAAGGTGAGAAGCCTCTGGAACATGAAGAAGGTTTAAAATAAAAAGAATACCAATCATGTATGAATGTGTGTGGGAGTCAGCCTTGTGAGGCTTTATCAAATGGAAAAGGTCACCCAACTCTAGCAAAGAGGAAATTGGAGAATTGTGTGTTTTGGAATAAAATCCAAGCAGCACCAAAGTAGGCAAGCTGCCATGTTTGGCTAAGACCCAGTCTTATCTCATTACCAGTACTCTTCCCCGTAAACCATCCTCTCACAGAGTCACACAATTACATTAATTTGCCTCTTTGTCTTTCACATGGTTGGTGCAAGATGCTTTCAAGATACAATATTCAGAGGATTTATTTGTGTCTAAATTACTGGAATATTTAAAATCAAGTTTCCAATTGTTCAAAAATCCTTCAAAGAAACTTGTTGAAAACATATTTATGTCCATACATTTCTAAGGCTTTTTTTCAATGAACCAATATTTACCAGTCATATAGAGCTTAGCACAGTCCTTATCTCATAGAAGTCAATTTTTATTTTTTTGGTTAACCAACTAGATGGATGATAGTTCCTAACTGACAACTAATACGTTGTCCGTGTGTGCATGTTTTCTCAGTATTTCAAGTGATACATGAGAGGTAGAATAAAAACCTAAGGTAGTACAGAGTAGATCAAAACTACTTTAGATTTGATGGATCAAGAAAGGCTTCAGAAGGAAATGGTGTTTGGTACAATTATACTGTGAGAAGAATTTGGAGACAGTGGTAACAGAAGACAAAATTGGTCAATCCAAGTGGAATGAAAGCATAAGTTGAAACATAACGTTAAAAGTCAATATGGAGTAGGAAAGTTTAGACAATAGTAAATTATTTAGAGTTTAAAGTTAATAGGGGAGTAGAATGGTGAAGCAGAAGTGTAGAAATACAAGGAGGAGCCAGGTCATAGAGGGTCTTTGATGCTAGGTGGAGTAGATTGAATGTATTCAATGGTAAGTCACTGAAGAATTCTAAGCTGAATGAGTTTATGGCTTGGCTTGCATTCAGAAAGACAAAACTGTCAACAGTACATATGAGAAATTGGAGTGAGTAGATACTAGAGGCAGGGAAGCCAGAAACAGATTCAATTGTCAAAATAAGAAGTAATGAGGGCCTGAACTGGAACAATGGCAGTAGGACTGTAAGGGAAAAAAAAAAACATTATTGTAATATTAAGAGGGTTGAATTAGCACTGGAAAAGAAAACAATGCCTGAAGCTTGGTTGGTGTCTTTTTGTTATAATCAGAAAGAGGAATTTCAGGAGAAAAATTAGATCTGGGAAAATTAGGATGAACTCGGTTAGGGGATCTTCAAATACAAACACAGCTATAGGTAAGTCACTTAACTGAGTGAAAGCAATAACTATAAGCAATAACTAACAGAGATGTGCAGGGTCTATGTAGTGCAGTGGTTCTCAAATGTGAGTGTGAGTCAGAATCACATCCACGTTTATGGAACACGTGTTCAAACACGGATTCCTGAGTCTCACCCCAGAATTTCTGATTGTGTAAGTTTGATATGGCCTGATAATTTGCACTTCTCACATATTCCCAGGTGATGTTGGTGTTGTTAGTCAACCACTTTGGGAATTCACGCTACTGTAGCCCAGCTCTTTGTAGCATGAGGCACATGAGAATCATCTGAGGAGCTTAAAGGAAGTATACCAATACCTGGGTTCAAACCACATCTATTATATTACAACATTTCTGGTGGCTTTTACTTTTTAAGTATCTCAGGTGATCCCACTAGGCACGAGGCAAAAAACCACTAGTCAGTTCTGATATTTAAAAATTAAAAATCGACCTGGCATGGTGGCTCACATCTGTAATCCCAGCATTTTGGGAGGCCAAGGTGGGTGGATCACTTGAGGTCAGGAGTTCAAGACCAGCCTAAAACCCATCTCTACTAAAAATAAAAAAATTAGTCGGGTGTGGTGGCATGCGCCTGTAGTCCTAGCTACTTGGGAGGCTGATGTGGGAGAATTGCTTGAATCTAGGAGGTGGAGTGCAGTGAGCCAAGATAGCACCACTGCACTCCAGCCTGGGTAACACAGTGAGACTCCATCTCAATTTAAAAATAAATAAATAAAAATAAAAATCAATATTTTTATGTAAATGCTTCTAATGTTTATAACATTGCATTTACCAAATAAACAAAGACGTGGACTTCCAAGTTTGCCAACCCAGCTACACAACTAGGGCAACATCTAGCTATGGGTCACAATAGGCAGCTGAAAGGTAGAGTCAGGACCCGGAAGATACCTTTGTATTGTGGTCATAGATCTAGGGATATATTTGTAACTTTTTAAATGTGGAGCAAATCTAGCAATCAAATGAAAACGATGAAGTTTGATACGGTCCAAATAAAATGGTTATTTTAAAATGCTCTTCCTCTTTTCTGCCTTGGCCCATTTTTAGTCAAAGTACTGTGTTGTGTATGAAATTGTGAATCATATTGTATTAGCCCATTATCGCACTGCTATAAAGAAGTACCTGAGACTGGGTAATTTATAAAGAAAAAGAGGTTTAATTGCCTTACGGTTTTGCAGGCTGTATAGGATTCTGCTTCTGGGGAGGCCTCAGGAAACTCACAATTATGGTGGACATAGGAAGGGGAAGCAGGTGCATCTTACATAGCCAGAGCAGGAGGAAGAGAGAGACGGGAGGTGCCACACAATTTTAAACAACCAGATCACGTAAGAACTCACTATCATGAGAACAGCACCAAAGGGATAGTATTTAACCATTCTTGAGAAACCCGCCCCCATGATCCATCACCTCCCAACAAACCCTTCCTCCAACATTGGGGATTACAATTAGCCATGAGATTTGGGTGGGGACACAGATCTAAGCCATATCACATATAATACAGATCGACTGGCCCTAAAGATGCCAACGCCTCCTTGTTTATTTCTCACATACCACAAATGCCTTATTTGTGAACTCTATGACCTCAAGATGCCACAAGATGAACTCAAATTTAATGTTCTCCATTTATCTATATAAATTTCACTTTTTAGATCCATTAATAGAACTTGATTTCCTGACATAGAAAAGTGACAAGAAGGGCCAGGTGCGGTGGCTCACGCCTGTAATCCCAGCACTTTGGGAGGTCGATGCGGGTGGATCACCTGAGGTTGGGAGTTCAAGACCAGCCTGACCAACATGGAGAAACCTCGCCTCTGCTAAAAATACAAATATTAGCCAGACATGGTGGCGCGTGCCTGTAATCCCAACCACTTGGGACATTGAGGCAGGAGAATCGCTTGAACCTGGGAGGCGGAGGTTGCGGTGAGCCGAGATCGCGCCATTGCACTCCAGCCTTGGCAACAAGAGCTAAACTCTGTCTAAAAAAAATAAAAAGACAAGAATTAATATGTCACAAATCATGAAGTACTGATGGCGGTAATGAGCCCTTGATCCTTTTAAGTTAGGATTTTAAAAGAACTAAATGCATGTGTATGGTTACAAAACTATTTTAAGCAAAGCAATTCAGAGAAACATCTTCAAATTTGATTTTTTATATTTTTCTTAAAAAAATACTAACATTTAATTCTAAGTTATCCATAAAACCATTATTAACATGATGGCAAAGAGACGTGGCAGCCATTAAGAGCTGCCTGCAGGTGTTTTACAGCTCCGTGTGTTTTTATTTTGATGTCTACGTTTCTTTCTTCTCTCTAGTAAAGAGCATTTACTCAACAGCAATAGAGTCAAACTCTTGTGCCCACTTCTTCCCTAGGATTAGACTTCTTTGCTTCGGCTTGAATTTGGTTACCAGCTGGTACAAAGTGAAAAGAGTGGAAATTAAAACTGAACCTGAGAAGAATATGGAAAAAGTCATTATTCAGTTTAAAAATAGCAACAACAACAAAAACAACAGCAGACACTCATGTAGCACTGAAGGCATTGGGCAGTTTTATGTGCACTGCATGTATTAACTCATTTTATCCTCAAAACAAGCTTATGAAGGAGGTACTTTCATTCTCTCTCTTTTAGGGATGAGGAAACGAAGGCCTTGTGTGGTTAATTGACTTGCACAGTGCCAGAAAGCTAGTTATTGGCAGGGTGGGGACGTGAAGCCAGGTTTTTCTACCTGAAAGCAAGGGTTCTTGATCACTGTGCTCTTCCATACTGTGTGCATAGCAAGTGCCACTCTGTAAACATGCTCTCCTTGCTGCACAGATTATAAATAAAACAAACACATTAGAAACATCAAATTTCCCGATTCAATTAATTCATCTTCTCACATCCTTAATATTCAATTATTAAGATACTTATCAGTTTTGAAAAAATTATTGTGAAATAAAGTGATACGAGTTGGAAACCAGAGTTTCAGCCCATGTTTTCTCCACACTCTCTGTAGATTAAACAGATACTGCATTTCTCTGGGCCTCAGTTTTCTCACCTCAAAATGGTAGTTTTTTTTGTTTTTTTTTTTTTTTTTTTGAGACGGAGTCTCGCTCTGTCGCCCAGGCTGGAGTGCAGTGGCCGGATCTCAGCTCACTGCAAGCTCCGCCTCCCGGGTTCCCGCCATTCTCCTGCCTCAGCCTCCCGAGTAGCTGGGACTACAGGCGCCCACAACCGCGCTCGGCTAATTTTTTGTATTTTTAGTAGAGACGAGGTTTCACCGTGGTCTCGATCTCCTGACCTTGTGATCCGCCCGCCTCGGCCTCCCAAAGTGCTGGGATTACAGGCGTGAGCCACCGCGCCCGGCAAAATGGTAGTTTTAAATATTATTTTCAGCTCCACAATTTTGTGAATTAAACTTGATTTCTGAGATAAAATGGAAAAGGGATAGGAGAACTATTTAGAGATTGACTTGTACATAATAGAAACTCACGTGCTTGTACAATGAATAAGTCATGACTATATTCAACATTTTAATACAGATAAGATAGTGGGATGCATAGAGAGGAGGGCAGCCAAGTGAAGAAGGAGGAATCTTAAAATTAAGTCCCGTAAGGAAAAAATAATAAAAATCTGGACATTAGATGAGACTTTTAGGGAAACTAGAAAGTTGTTTTTATGTCATTTAAGAATTATATCAAAGAAATGGCTTTGTTTTATATGTCTACTACCAGTGAAAGATTGGCAGAATTCCTTCTATAGGGGAAAAAGGTTTTGGAGGAAATAAGAAAGAGCAGTCTAATCTGTACAAAGATGGCTCTGAGCTATTTCGAGAGGCAATGAGAACTTCTTAACAGAAGACCTGCTAGGAGAGAATAGGTACAAAGTCGGCAGGAGTGTTGTGGAAAAGCTGTCAGCCTTAAAATAGTCTTGAATTTATGGCTTTTTGGCCTTTAAGACCCATATGACCATGAGCCAGACACTTACATTTGGGCCCAATGCTACGGATAATGTGTAGTAAGTAAAAATCTTAACTGAAGAAGCACCATTGCTCCAATGAACAATTGCCATGTGAGGTCCATCAATTATAATACGAAAATTTAGCAAACAGCAGTGGTGTGTAAGGGTAGGAAAGGCTTCTTTAAATTGCTGGATGCTGAGTACCAAGTATTTCTCTTGTCTCCCTTCATCATTGACTCAGAAACACAGACTCCGAGACGGAGATCAGTGTGGAGACTAATGGGCGAGTGGGGGTTATTTGAGAATGAAAGTGATATCAACACCTTTGAGGGAAAGCCAGGAAAGGGAAGACAAGAAAGCAGGGTTCAGCAGAGGGAGCTGTGAGTTAGGATGAAGCTTTGATGGGAGGACACAGCCATTCACTCCTGTGGAGAGTTCTGAAGAGCCAATGACACTGTAAGCATCCTCTGATTTAGGGCGAGCAGGATTGGCCCCCATACCTCCATGCTGATTAGTCATTGCAAGGCAGCTGTCTTAAGCAGATCTGCGGGGGAGCTGAGAGCATGAAGAATTTCTTACAGCAGTTCTCCCAGCAGCTGTGGAACAAATTCGTTCCTGAGGAGGGATCCGGGTTACACGTGAGAGCACCTAAAACAATTGTTTTCAAGTAGCTACATTTAAGTTGACAAATATCATCCTTTACAGAATGCAAGTTCCTAAAATCATTCTTCTCCAGACATTCTTATGTGATCAAAGATGTCTATGCTATTTAGCTTCATCCTAATGTTGATGTTTAAGACACCTGTTGACCTTGAACTGACAATGCTTATGAGTTGAAATTTTTTTTTTTTTTTTTTTTGAGACGGCGTCTCACTCTGTCACCCAGGCTGGAGTGCAGTGGCCGGATCACAGCTCACTGCAAGCTCCACCTCCCAGGTTCACACTATTCTCCTGCCTCAGCCTCCCGAGTAACTGGGACTACAGGCGCCGCCACCTCGCCCAGCTAGTTTTTTGTATTTTTTAGTAGAGACAGGGTTTCACCGTGTTAGCCAGGATGGTCTCGATCTCCTGACCTCGTGATCCGCCCACCTTGGCTTCCCAAAGTGCTGGGATTACAGGCTTGAGCCACCGCGCCAGGCCATGAGTTGACATTTTTAATAATTTTTAACATGTCAATTACCAACTCGCCTTCTCTATGCTTGTTTCTGCTCTTGGGAAAGTTGCTTCATCGTAACAACCGAAACTATGTGAACACAGGAAAATGCGACTGATCTGGAAGCCAGTTTGTAGTTCAAGCTCCTTTTTTCTACTGTAACACACATACAGACCTATTTGGAGTGTCTGATGATGATGACCCATGTATCACTTGTCACTCCTCATTCCACATCTTCTGTTGGCAAAAATATTTAACAGCACCATTACCTCCCCCAGGAGAACATTTGCAAATAAAAAAGCAAAACACACCACGATTCATGGAATGAACGTTATTGCGCTTACTCAAAGATTCGCTGTTAGCTTTATTATTTCTAGCTTGGTTCTGGGTTCTCCCACTTACTCAATAAGAAATATTGAGAAAATGTGTTGCCTTTTCTGGCTCCGAATTTCCTAAGCAGTAAAATGAGTATAACACTGGTCTCTCGTGGTTATTGTGAAGAATAAACAAAAATGAATTAGGAAATGTAAAACGTGACACCCAATCATATGGGTGCTTGGTAAATGTTACAGTTCCCATCTCCATCGAAAGAAAAATGTCACCTAGATTGAGAAATGACCTAATTCAGTTTGGCATTCTAGTAACGAGCATCATATTATTTGTCAATTACATGGACACACAGGGAGAAAAGTAACAGTTTTTTTTAAAAAAAAAAAAAAAAAAAAAAGGCCCCTCCCTTTTCTTGACTCGGGTCTTTCATGCCCTGGTACTCCAGGAAGTTCCCCAACCCTGGAATCAGAGCTCAGTCACAGTCAAATGGCCACAGCTTCCACAGTGGTCAGTGAAACTGGAAGCTGCATTGGAATAAATGGGCCATGAAGATCCAGTCTATTGAGAGCACCACAGCTACATTAAATAAGGAACAATTTGGCTGAATGATAGGCCTGTGAGTATTGTGAGCTATGTTCAATCTATCTGCTGAGCCACGGAGAGAGACAGTTCTTACGGTTCTTCAACTCTTTGGAAGATAAACTCCTATAGTGACAGAAACTGTAACTTCCTTAAATGAGACAGTTCAAATGAAGTAAAATGAGAGCTAGACTTGATCTAAGACTTAGTCCTGCCCCTTCTAAACTGGGTGATCTCAGATAAGTCACTTGACTTATTTGAAAACTGTATCATCATCACTATAGTGGAAAAATAATACTTACTCTGGAAATAATACTTACTCTGGCTGTGCGAATGAAATGATATGCATATTTATAAATGAGAAAATAAAATGATATGAGCATTTATCAATTTAAAGAGCTTAATTCATGTTGGGAAATAGTGTTATTGGATTTAGAGTTTCAAACAAATAGAAGGTGTTCCCTCTTAAAAGGGTAATTCCTATTCTGATTTACCCAGAGCTCCCTACTGACTACAAAAGCAGCTTCCAAAAAAAGAAAAAAGAAAAAAAAAAAGAATTGGAGACACTTTCAGATAACCAGGACTTAAAAACAGGCAGATGCTCTCCCTTGCCTTCAGCTGCTCTGGCGCTCGCTTGCCGGGACAGTTGTGCTTACAAGGGAGAAGGAAGAGTGACAGCACACAGGATTTTCTTGCCCAGAAGCGTAAGCACGTTCTGTGTGGAATCTTCTTGTGCAGAACTTTAGACATTGATGAAGATTGGCGTATCACAACCTGACAAGTTTTGCTGCAGGAAGAACATGGGACAAAGACCGTTCATACCATTGCACTTCTGGGACTGGGACAAGACAGAGAGCTCTGACAAGAGCAGCTGCCACTCCAGACAGGGTGTTTGATTTTTGTGTGTTTCTCTTTATTGTATTACACATCACTGATGCTAACGAGATTGTCCCCACCAAAGCTCAAGGACCAGCTGTTGAAATTTGCAACAGAAATTACCAAGTTATCTTTTTATTTCTTTTTTTAGCCCCCCCCCCCCAATTTTTGGGAATTTTAATGTTGAGAAGAAAATATGAAAGGAGAGATTCTCGGTCTCCAGGATGCCACAAAATGAAGCACATTATTTATGACTGTTAAATGACAAATCCTGAAACTGCTTTGAGTCCAGGCAGGATAAAAGGTTGATATTAAATATGACCTTTGAATTTAATGGTATCTAGCAGAAACCTTCATTTTGGCTATGCAAATTGTGCTATAAATTAGTAACAGTTTACTGCATTTTCACGCAGTGGAGTATAGGGGGCAGACAGAAAGCAGCAAATATATATATGTTTCTTGTCACCTACCATCTTCTAAATAACAAGTTATTTAGACTTAACCATTCTTCTCCCCACACTGTTTTACATAACACATTTAAATACAATTTTTTTTTTCTGAAACTAAGTGCCTGAACCAAATCGGAGTTGACGTTTTATGGGAAATCTCTTGCCTACACTGTCCTCAGTTTTCACATCTGCAAAATGATACTGTTCATATTCATTATCAATATATTTGTTTCTAGCTTTAAATCTGCACCATATAACCTTCCTGTTTTTATTGTCTATGAAAGAATAACTGTTAATCATGACAACAACTCAGCAGTTTGCAGCCAAATAAGTGATACGAAGAGCAATCAACTTCTCAAAGATTTCAGTATTTAAAGGTAGGCCCTGCTGTGCACATCTGTATAAATGACAGTGTTGCAACACAGAGAGGATGCATTTGAAAAAGAAGTTAGGCAAAACAGAAGTTAAATTGCAAATACATGTTGTTCAAGTTGCACAGTGGGCTATTTGGGGGAACGCTGTAGGCTGTTAAACATTCCTGTGTTTAATGTGGGAGAGACTTCACTTTGTAGCAAGAATCTAAACTTTTGTGTTTTCCTGTTTCTTCTAAAGCATGCAATTATGTAGGATTTATTATGTTATTTGAAAGGGAAAGCTATGTTGTATTATGTCTTTTGTTAAAACATCATGCAGCAGATCTAATATTTTCTTTAAAATTTATTGTTAAAATAACAATATTTTACAATATTTTTATATTTACAAAAAATAGCGGCCAGGCACGGTGGCTCACACCTGTAATCCCAGACTTTGGGAGGCTGAGGCAGGTCGGTCGCCTGAGCTTAGGAGTTCGCAACCAGCCTGGTCAACATGGTGAAACCCCGTCTCTGCTACAAATACAAAAAATTAGCCAGGCATGGTGGCGGGCACCTGTAATCCCAGCTACTCAGGAGGCTGAGGCAGGAGAATTGCTTGAACCTGGGAGGTGGAGGTTGCAGTGAGCTGAGGTCGCACCACTGCACTCCAGCCTCGGCAACAAGAACAAGACTCCATCTGAAAAAAATAAGCAAACAAATAACAATATTATGGTATCACACACTAAACCGCCATTGATTTTTCATGTCCAGAATTGATCTTTTCTTCTAATATGCTCCATCCAAAGTGTTCTCCTTTGTCATTAATGACAACTCTACCCTTTCAGTTGCTTAAAAACAACCACAACTCTCAAAAACATCCTTGATTCCTCTCTTCTTTTATATCCCACATATAATATTTGAACATTGTCATGACTCTGTTTTTCAATGATATGCATAATCTGACCATTTCTCACCTTGTCCACAGTTTCCCCCCAAATTCAAGCTTTCAGTCTTTCCCCTCTGGAGTACTGTAATCTCCTCCTTAATGGTGGGAATCCACCATTGCACCCTTGGAGCCTAATCCAAACAACAGGAAGAGTACCTTTTCAAGATATGAGACATTATGTCATACCTCTGCTTTAAACCTTGCAATCTCTCCTGTTTTCACAGTGGCTTACAGGGTCTAACCCTGTATACATCTCTGACTTCTCTCCTATTGTTCTTCTCTTTGCCACCAGCCACCCTGGCCTCATCACTGTCTTTGGTCTCATCTACCTTGATGAACTTATGAACCTCTTAAAATTGCCACATTCATTCTCACAACACCTTACCCCCATTTATATTCTAATAGCACTTATTTCCTCCAGTATAATATTTATTACATTACTGTCTCCCTCTTCTACTCTCTGTTAGAATATAAGCTCTGTGATGGTAAAGACTTTTATCTCTGTTCTTTACTATAGCCGATATGTAGAAATTTAATTTAATTCTATGACAAATACCGAGGTCAAGCAGAAGTACTGCAATTGTCATTTATGTTCAAGTTCATAAAATCCTAGGTTACTATGTGACTTTCTATTCTTCCATCTCTTTTCTGTGTACCCTATGTTGACTTTCCTAGAATTTTATTAAACTAGTTACACCCGTCTTAGAGCTCCAGCCAAAGTCCCATATATTACCAGGTCTGTCCACCTTTGTGGGGACATGAACTACTCCTGGCTCTGTGTAAGCTCCAAGAATTGTCTGGCTTTTTTCTTGTGTATTTTTTTTTTCTCCCATAGCCTTGGGTAGTTTCCTCTCACACATATGCAGGTCAGTATCATCTAAATTATTTTCTTCTTTTAATCTGATACACTGACACCTGACTTCTAGCCCCCTTGCCTCCCCTGGCTCCCTGAAATCCAGTTTCTGTTTCCTCAACTCAGTGAATCTCCTTGGCTGTTTGTGTTCTTTCTCTCTATGCCGCTGTCTAGACATTTCCTTCTGGGGCAATGCTCACTATGTTTTTTTCTCTCAAGGATCACAGTTGTACACTGCATGTTTTCCAACATCTGAAAATCATTGTTTCATATATGGTATAATTTTTGGTTGTTTAAAGTGGGAAGTTAAATCTAGTCACTGTTACTGTACCACAAAAACAGAAGCCCAGTGAGAAGCTATA
Organism: Papio anubis; assembly: GCF_008728515.1. Classification (NCBI taxonomy): domain Eukaryota; kingdom Metazoa; phylum Chordata; class Mammalia; order Primates; family Cercopithecidae; genus Papio; species Papio anubis. Next base: position 188,143,495 of record NC_044977.1, on the reverse strand, counting down.
AGAAAGCTATTTTTAGGCCGGGCGCGGTGGCTCACACCTGTAATCCCAGCACTTTGGGAGGCCGAGGCGGGCGGATTACGAGGTCAGGAGATCGAGACCATCCTGGCTAACACGGTGAAAACCCGTCTCTACTAAAAATACAAAAAAATAGCCGGGCGAGGTGGCGGGCGCCTGTAGTCCCAGCTACTCAGGAGGCTGAGGCAGGAGAATGGCGGGAACCCGGGAGGCGGAGCTTGCAGTGAGCTGAGATCTGGCCACTGCACTCCAGCCTGGGTGACAGACAGAGCGAGACTCCATCTCAAAAAAAAAAAAAAGAAGAAAAGAAAAGAAAGCTATTTTTTAAATCTTTAATCAAAGGAGCATATAAGTGAGTCAGGTAATGAATGGTATACACCATGTGACTAATGTTCACGTGTAGAACCTGCAGGTTATCAACAGGAAAGCAACACATTTTAAGTCAAGAACGTTTGGTTTCTGGCTGCACCAACTGTGGTTATTTGACCTTAGGCAGATTGCTTAACCTTAATTTCATTATTCGTTTGCATGTGAAATGGAAGTCCTTCTGCTTTATTACAGAGTTACTTCAAAGATTAAATATGGTCACGGATATAAAAATTCCTGTCTCTAAAATCCTCTACTGATGTGAGGGAATATTCTTATTTGCATCATCATTATTTGTGAAGTTAGAAAATTCAGAATGACAAAACACTTCTCCTTAATTCATCTTGTGCATGTTTATCCTGATAATTTACGTAGACAAGAATACTTTCTCTTTTGAGATAACCTGTGTCAGGTAAGATTAATTTTCACTTTAAACAAAATAAATGTGTTTTAAACAAGACAGAAGCTTATTTCTATTATACAAAAAAGATCTGAAGGTCTACAGTCCGTAGCTAGCACAGGAATTCCCAGAGGACACTAGGAACCCAGGTTTCTATTTTTCTGTTTTTCCATCCTCATTGATAGTTTTCATCACCTCTTGATTCAAGATGGCTGCTGGAATTCTATCCATTACATCCACATTCCATGATGATGGTGGTGGTGGTGGTGGTGGTGGTGGTGGTGGTGGTGGCAATAGTTGGAAGAAGTAGGGGAGAAGAAAATGTTTTCCTCTAAGTCAAATCAGCTCATTTAAATCAACTTTTCTGAAAGTCCCATAATATACATTCGTTTATATCATATTAGCCTTAATTTAGTCAGATGACTACATATAGCTACAAGGAAGAATGGTAAATGTTGTCTAACTTTTTAAGTAATGTAGCCAAGTATAAAAATATGTGTTTTGTTTCAAACACATTAGAAAAGAAGAATGAATACTGAAAGACAATATTCAGTTTCTGCCACATGCTTTATTTTAAATCAACAAGGAATTCTCTGAACTAGTTCAACTAAAGGTACTGTAAGGAACACTAATACTACACTTTATGCCCGGTGAGACACTCATAGACAGTAGCTCAGTTAGATACCTCTCACGTGGAAACTGAGAAGCATTTGGCTCAAATTGAAATTTGTCTATTTTGAAAAAGTAAATTCACTACAAAGGAGTTGCTTCCAGTAAAGATAGTTCAAAGAATGCTCTGAAAGCATTCCTCAGAGAGGGTTCCCAACAGTGTTTTCCATTGTTTTAAAATTGAGATTATTCTACATTTATTTGTATTTGGGAAGTGACTCTGTTGATATTAATAATGTATTGTTGTGAAATATCTATTCACAAGAAAATACAGTATAATGAGATTAAAATAGTTTTTCTTTTATAATTTGGTATATATATAATATCCAAATTAAAATATGTTCTTTAATTTATGTAGCAAAGGACATAGTTCATCTGATGACAAATTGTAGACAGAGAGAAGCACTTAACATAAAACTATGTATGAGAGTCAGGCTTAAAGACAATAGAGGCTCTTATTTAGGGGCTCAACAACTACATTTCTAGCTATTTCTATTAACCTGACTACTCATATTGTCACACTTACTCCCAACAGTGTTTTGAGCAATTGTGGTTGAAATTTGTGAGATGCATTCTATGGAATCTCGTAACAGACATTCTCCTTATTCTAGTTTCTATAAATCACATTGAAGTGCTTTTATAAATTGAATTTCCTTTTTCATTGAAAAATGATAACTTCAAACATTTTATCTTCATCCATGAAGATGTTTAATAAGAACACTTGAAAGTACATCTTTAAGATTTTCTTGACTCTCTCCGCCTCTATCAAGTGGCTAATGAGCTGTAAAGGGATGCCTAAATGCACTAAGAAGCTTCCTATTTAAAGGAACTCTGGGATCCTAAAATGAATCCTTTTGTGAAGCAAAGACTGTTTCTGCAGTGGAAATAATTACCCTGTAATTTATCTGGCCCGAAGTAGGACGTTCCTCTGCGTAGCCTTGTGAGTGTGGTTTACACTGAATGTCCTGCAGGCACCTCCACCTCAGTGGGTCTGAAATGGTGGCAGGGAGCCCAGGTAGGAGGCTGTCGCTGTAAGTCTTGACACCAGTTTCTCTCAACTCTAATTCATCAGCCACTCTGATGCCAAGGAGATATTTCCTGAAAAACAAATCCACTCATTTCACTGCCCTGCTGAAAACCTCTGCTGAATCCCCACTGCAGAGCTTCATCCTCTGCTGGATAAATGCCAAGCCCTGTAGCAAGGTATCGATGGCCCTTCACATTTTGGCCCTGACCGCTTTTCCAGCAACACTTCCTGGTGTTCCCCCTACATGCCATATGCTCTAGCCACACTTCACTTCTCCTCACTCTCCAAATACACTGAACATTTCATACTTCTCTGCATTTGCCTTTGGCTATGCCTGGATTGCTCTCTGTCCAACATCTTTTGCACCTGAAGAATCCCTCCTTCTGCAAGCCTCAGCTCAAATATCACTGCTCCATCTTCCCAAGTAAAGTCAGTCGACTGCCTCTTTATTGCCATAGCAATCTGCTCATATCTGAGAGAACTCATTACATTTTATTGTAATTACCTTTATATGTCTCCACAACTAGCCTTTAAGTTTAGGAGGCATGACATAATAATCTTTTTATGTTGAAGGATGATAAAATTGGGATGTTTACTAAATCCCAGAAACTATATGCTCTACAAATAATATATCATTAAGGACTCTCAATAAAATTATGAGGTATTATTTTCATTTCATTGATGAATGGATGGATATTCAAAGATGCTAGGGAGCTTTCTCAGGACTAGACTGCCAATAAAGCCTATAGCCTTGATTCGATCTCGTTTTCTGATGCCAAAGTCTAGTTATTTTTTTCCCAACGTAATATCTTTCCTCCTCAAGATTTAGCACCACGACTGATGTCTAATACATGAAAAAGTGTGTGAAATTATGTTCTGCCTAACTCGAAAGTTTATGTTTACCCCGAGAGAATAGGATTTCCCACTATTGAAGTCAGTGTGAAGAAAGTTTCAGCAGCAGCTTCCAGGGGGCCCTCCAGGAGGGTTGAGAGCCAGGGCAGTGCTTTAGAGTTGGATACAGCCACGCTTTTAATAAAATGTTAAACTGTTAACTTCATTTTGCTCACCATTTGTTTCAATGACAGCAAGGCAACTTTTGAGGGAAAAAACTTACAGGTAGGGTCCCCATCATTCACCCTACCTCATCGAAAATGTGTTTTTTTCTTTTTTGAAAAAGTGCCCAAAAATATTAGTGGGTTTTGTTTCAAAATGTGTGATATGGTTTGGAAACATTCATTTACTAACGTAGATTGAGTGCTGTTAAACTGGACTAAAAACCAAAAACAGAGAAGTGCATTCATATTTCTTATACAATTGTGCAATCTCAACTTGGTGAGTATAAATATAAACCTATTATACCTTGTTTTGTTCTTCTTGTCATTACTTTTAACTGTACTTTGTCAAATCCAGCTTTCCTGCTTAACAGTGTACTGAGTAGATTCTGTTATTCTCCAACCACTTGGTCCAATTTAGCATAAAACTTTAATCTCATATCTGATTTCAGTCTATTGATCTTCCCTTTTGGAGACTAGAGCTATGATCTATGATCCTTTGTTGGGTGGAGCGAAAAAGAAGAGGGTTCTCTAAGATTCCCCCTTCTGTTGCTGTTTCTGGGCCTAGAGCATTCAGTTTTTCAGGGAAAGGGGAAAGGATGGAAAGGCAGAGGTCTGTTTATAAAGGCCCGTGAAGATACTGGAGTGATGTCTACGGCACTGCTCTGCATTGGCCTGGTTCTGTCTGCTGCTAAAGCTTCAGGTGATGTAATTGTCTCCATGTGAGCAATATGCATGGTTTTCCTGGAGTCGTCTTCAACTTCCTGGGACCCTCTGTTGGTGAGGACCTTCTCAGAGAGGCCGCTGTGTCTTTGATGACCCCATCAATGTTGCGCAATAGTAACACCTCCTCTGTGTAGAGCGCCACATTCTTTGAACTGGGCCTTCAATACACATAGCCATGAGGAATCCAGAGGTCTTCTTCTGTGTCCTTCCAGGGATGTGAAGACTGGAATGGAGTAGTTGGCAACCTCATCTTCTTCCATGCTTACCACACCACTTCAAGGCCTCCTCCATGATCCCATAATCAATGACAGCAGGGAGCCTGGTTTCCAAATCTTTTCAACAGAAGTGGGCACCATTTTCTATGTTCTCAAAGGCCTAAAACATGAGGGTGGCACAAGTCACTTTTTTTTTTTTTTTTTTTTTTTTTTTGAGACAATGTCTGGCTCTGTAGCCCAGGCTAGAGTGCAGTGGCGCGATCTCGGCTCACTGAAACCTTCGCTTCCCGGGTTCACATCATTCTCCTACCTCAGCCTCTCGAATAGCTGCAACCCTGTAGTCCGCCACCACGCCCGGCTAATTTTTTGTATTTTTAGTAGAAATGGGGTTTCACCGTGTTCGCCAGGATGGTCTCAACCTCCTGACCTTGTGATCCGCCCGCCTCGGCCTCCCAAAGTGCTGGGATTACAGGCGTGAGCCACCGCGCTCGGCCACAAGTCACATTTTTACAAGAACTTCTTAAGCACTCCCTACTCTGCCTACACCAACAGGACTACTATTTATCAAGCACCTAGTCCAAGGATAAGATACTAGTCTCTTCTTGCTGAGCACTTAAGTTTTAGGCATGATATTCTTGGAGCTTCCTTCATTTAGCTTCAGGGAGGAGGGATATTCTCCCTTCCCCTAACTAACCCACAAGAAGGGAAGGGAACTGATTGTCCTCAGGAACACTGCATCTCTCAGAAGACCTACGTCCAAGAAAACCCTCTCTCATCTCTCACTTTTTCTTATATTAACATGGGGGTAAGATATGGTATGGTAGTTGGCAGTAATTCTTTAATCTCTTCATAAGTGCTATAAAGAGTAGATGGCTCTAATTCTAGGAAGCTTATTTAGAATGTGGGGTGCATAAGGTTGAATATTTTAATCTTGGATTTAGCTACAATTCCAGGACCACACAAAAATCTACTTGAAGACCTATTACACTAAGAGATTTTCTAAAATAGATTAATCATTTTTTTCTAATGGCTGTCATAATTTGTCCTCCCAAAAGATAATAGAGGATACTTCTGCCACTACACATGCTTAGACAGCATTTATATTAGGTGGAATGAGCAGTCCAGGCTTAGGAGAGTAGAAAGTCAATAGTGACCAAGTCTAATGACGAGAAATGCAGAGGTAATGAGGCAGAGTTGTGCATACTTCTTCCAAGGAGTGATGGACAGTCCCAGTGCAGGTCTTTTTTTCTTTTTTTTTTTAAATTTTTATTTGAGACAGAGTCCCATTCTGTCGCCCAGGCTGGAGTGCAATCTTGGTGCGATCTTGGCTCACCACAACATCTGCCTCCCAGATTCAAGAGATTCTACTGCCTCAGCCTCCTGAGTAACTGAGACTACAGGTGCACGCTACCATGCCCAGCCAATGTTTGTATTTTTGGTAGAGATGGGGTATTGCCATGTTGGCCAGGCTGGTCTCAAACTCCTGACCTCGAATGATTCACCCACCTTGGTCTCCCAAAGTGCTGGGATTACAGGCATGAGCCACCACTCCTGGCTCCCAGTGCAAATCTGAAGGTGAACTCCTGATATTATGGGACCTGCGTAAAAGGCAACAAGCTGACTTCACAGGTTATTAAAACGCAGCATATTTATCTACCTGGATTGTGGCACTTTACAATTCTTGCTCTAGTAAAGTGTGACTAAAATATATAGTGGCACTCTCTAATATAGTAGACGCTAAACACATACGACTATCTAAAATTTAGTTTCTCAGTCATAATAACCACATTTTGACTGCTCAGTAGTCACATGTGGTGTGTGTCTACTGTATTAGACAGTGCAGAAGTATACCATTTCCATCATCAGAGAAAGTTCTGCTGTACCGCTTTGCATGTTGAGACTCTTATTTGCTCTGTGATAAAGACAATGGAATTTTCTTTCATCTTTGTGCTCAGATCTGCCTATGGACTGGATGGATTCCTTTTCAAGTTTTTTTTTTGCCAACTCAGTTTTGGGTGACCTTCATCTAATACCTAGACAAACTGAAAAGTGAAGTTTGCCATCTGTCATTGGTTGGATCAAATCACACAATTATAACTAATAAATTTGACAGATTTACTTTTCTTTAAATGACCACTTCTTTTTGGCCATATGAACCACTGGCCTTTATTTCTAAAAAGTGCAGTTATTCAGGGAGGCCCCTGACATGTCTAAAATTGAAATCATAGTAAAGAAAGTAAATTGCCGGGCATGGTGACACATGCCTATAATTCTAGCACTTTGGGAGTCTAAGGCAGGAGGATTGCTTAAGGCCAAGAGACCAGCCTGGGCAACATAGTGAGAACCCTGTCTCTACAAAAAATTTAAAAATTTTGCTGGGCGTGACAGCACACGTCTGTAGTCTGAACTACTTGGAAGGCTGAGAAGGGAGGATCACTTGAACCCAGGAAGTCAAGGCTGCAGTGAGCCATGATTGTGCCATTGCACTGCAGCCTGTCTGTAAAGACCCTGTCTTAAAAAAATAAAAAGAAAAGAAAAGAATGTAAGCTGGCTCATTTATTAGAAACACCTAAGCTACTTCTTTTGCAACATGTATCTAAATCCTTAGACATATAGATATGTGATATTTACAGAAGAGGTTAGCATGGCCTTCCAAATCTTAACTTCATTTATACTTTTCAATAAGGGTATGTGCAAATGAATGAAAATAAAGTTTTACCTCCCTAGTCAGTTTCACATAATTCTAATTACTTTTTAATTGGAGAATATCTTGTTTAGAAGGATCATTAAGCTAGTTCAAGGTAAAAAAACAGGCTATAAGACAAATGCATATGAAAGCTACAACTTATAAGGAAAGAAAATACCAAATTAGTTCTATCAGTCCTCTGGCCTGCAGAAGAATGTTATTTTTACCTAGTGTGCATGTACACATACACACAAACACACACACACAAATATTTAATGCTTTTAAGTACACTGTTTTTAAAAAATATCTAAACAATGTTTTGACTAGTCTTTCCCCCCTAATATTATATATAGACTGAATTTTTTTGAAAATAAAAGTAGTTCAGCCAATGAAATGCTTTAGCATTGTATTTTTTACCATCAAGCACTGTTTAGCAGGCTGTATTTCCCACTTTTCTTCATTGATGGAGCAAGCACTAGAAATATAGAAAATAAAGATAAAATAATCACAAGCTCTTAACCTTATTTTTTTCAATCTTTATCAGCTTCACATAGAGAGCTGCTCACTGTGTTATAGCACTTTTTAAGTTGCAAAGCCTTGTCATATACATTATAATTTGTATTCCTCTAAGCAAGTAAAGTGGTAATTACTGATATCCTCAACTTTTTGGTGATAGGACCCACAGTTCAGAGATCCTAATGCTCCAAATTCACATAGGGAGAATAATAGAGCTCCCGTCACTACATTCCAACAATATGGCCTTTCTGCTACTATTCAGATATGAGACAAAATTAAATATTTTCTTGATTTTCATTTTCAATTAGAGAAACTGTTGTCAAAAACAAAAATAAAACCTTCCAGATTAGCATTTGTTCAGTGTTGTATGAAAACAGAAAGTGCTTATTTCAATAAAAATAGTGTTTTTGCCTACATTAATTAGTACAGGCACATAGTAAACCTGTGCCTAAGACCGAACACAAATGGAGACAAAATTCTTGGGTAGTGGCTTTAAATATCTGGATATTTGCTATCATGTAGACAAAGTACTCATGACCTTCCAAAGCCTGACATCAAAACTCTATTTAGATCTTTCCTCTAATGCTTTCATTAGAGCTACCAGACCAACCTCTTGTCTTGGGAACTGTGCCATTTCCTCAATCTGTCTGGTTTTTTGGCTGTTTCCTTCATGTTGCATTCCCTCTGCATTGGAACTTTCTGTTGGATATCTTACTTTCTGTTTTTTTCAAGATCCCATCTCAAATGTCACCTCCACTTGAGACATTTATGTATAGAAATAATCTTTGGTGTATTTACTTTTGTCATCTGAATGAGATAAATGGAAAAAGTTGGCAGCATAAATTATTCAGTCAATTAGGTAATTCACATTGAAGAAACATCCATATGTAAGAGATGATTAGGAATAAAGCCTTTTAAAGAATGTATTGTTAATAGCTATTAGTAGATTTGTTCTTGGTAAATAGAAAAACATTGTTCCCCAGAGGTTTATGTGTATATTCCGTATCTGAAAATCAATGTGCACAAACATGGGGCTGTTATTAGCAAAGTCATTAATTACAGTCCTGCTTGCTCTTCTGTTGTGAAGAACATTCATTCATTTGCTTTCTCTGACTGACAGGCAGTAATGACTTCAATAAGCTAATGAGACATCTAGTTAAATAAGTATGATTTTAAGTTAGTAAAAGTGTAAACATGATTTTAATGAGTTCCTATGCTAATAGAGTTTCCATAGTTATGGGCTGATGGTGGTGGTATACAGAGAGGGATGAATATAAGATTGGGTTCCTATTCAAGCTCTGCGGGTTATGAAATTTGTGGTCTGATTGGAGCTATATCAGCTCTCTAAACTGTAGTCTCTGGGCTTACTGCATGGAGATGTGGTGAGGATAATGTCAAATAACACACATTGACATTGTCTTTTGTAAAATGACAAGTGTTAATTAAATGCATAAAAATAAATTTTAAAGACCTGTAGAGTAGGTGTCCACTCACACCTTCTTGATAAAGCTTTGCCCTTGCCTGCCCCTTTTTGAATAATTCCATTTCAGTGGTTGTGTTCTATTTCCATTCCCCCATGCATATAATGAAATTTATTGTCCATCCATTATGTGTCAAAATTTGACTTTAGAAAACAGGACAATGCTAAAGAGATGAATCAAGAAAGCAGTGGAAATTACACATTTGGAACATAAAATATAGCTTAGCACCTTGACTCCTGTTCATACATCATCTCATTCCCTAAGGGTCCAGTGTTAACCAGCTAACTTAGTAAAGAGATGTATACCAGTGGCCCCAACAGATAACCTTTCACCATTAACAGAGGGATTATCTGGAGACATCTGAAGCCATACCCCTTTATGAAAACTTTCTGTGCTTTTATTAGCTTTTTCACCTGGCTGTCAAAGCAGGATGCTTTTACCATCTCTTAAAATACTGAGGTAGCCTACTCACTCATTTTTTTTTCACACAAAAGCCTGGTTCTTCTGTCTAATGGAACCTTGTTACTAATGTTCTGACAAATAATATAAAATACAGAACCACTTTGTGACATCCATAAACTTAAGGAACATATGCCTTGCTAGAGACAACTAAATCTGTGGTGCTGTAAAGAGTTGAGGTAGAATCTTGCTGCCCCCAATCCCTCTCCCATTTTAATGACCATGAGAAAGAGCAAGGATGTCTTGTCCAGGATCACGTGGCAAAAGGTACTGATGGAGTTAGGTCTATCTCACCAAGCACTCACTGACACTGCAGTCTACAGTTGGGAGGCTTTGATAATCGCTGGCATGTGAAGATGCTCCAGTAATTAGTGTACACATATGGGGGAAACAATGTGGGAGTTTATTTGGCTTCCTATGTCAAAGTTTCTTTCTTAATTAATGTATTACATGTTATCTCTTGGATCTAGTGTTTTTCTGGTTTAAACTGGAGAAAGAAAAATAGTACATAGCAAATGTTTTTATTCTTGTTTGATTGGCATTCTCCTTTTATTATGATTTTAATATCTTCATGTTCCCAAACATGAGTAATTTCTATTACCCTTTTTTTCTTTTTTTTTTTTGACAGAGTCTTGCTCTGTCGCCTAGACTGGAGTGCAGTGGTGCCATCTCGGCTCACTGCAACCTCTGCCTTTTGGTTCAAGCAATTCTCCTGACTCAGCCTCCAAGGTAGCTGGGACTACAGGTGCACGCTGCCACACCCGGTTAATTTTTTTTTTTTTTTTTTTAGTATTTTATTAGAGATGGGATTTCACCATGTTGCCCAGGCTGGTCACAAACTCCTGAGCTCAGGCAATCTGCCCACCTCAGCTTCCCAAAGTGCTAAGATTACACCTGTGAGCCACTGCACCCGGCCTTTCTATTGCTGTTTTGATTGACCTCTTTAGCATTGCTCTGTTTCCTGGAGCCAGGGAGCCATACCTTTCATCTCTAAGAAATTGACTTAAATATCCCTGAGCAAGTACATGTATATGATTGGCCTTTGAGATATGAATCATTCTGGTCATAAACCTAGAAAATACCCTTTAGTCCATCTGAACTGTGGTGGTTTTATTCTTGAGCTTTCCTGGCATAAGAGTAGTGTATGATACAATCACTTTCATCTTCACTGTTTTCAGAGTGGGAAGAGGAGGGAGCAGTTAGATCTCATAAACAGCTAGACTATCTTTTTATTTTTGGCCTTTTCAGATTGGCAAGGAATATTGTTTATTGCATCTTTTAATACCCACTTACAAGATTTAGCTTTTCTCAGATGGCCAAATAATTATCCTTTATTCCTGAACTTCATGCACTGGCTCTCAAAGCAAATGCGGGTTAGGTGAGCTTTCTACATTTATCGGCCTGCTTGTGAAAGAAGGCCACATATACATTTGGCCTCCATTTGTTAGCTGGCTTCATTAAGCTACTTGGTATTTGCAGACAATGCTGTTTCTTTGTCCTAATCACCTCCTTCCCTCTCAAGAAAGTAAGAAATCTCAAATACAGAGGACATATGAACTGTTATGATATATGTCTTACATGAAATGCTACCCTTGAATGAAATGTTAGGGAGATTGAATAGAAAAAGATTGAACAGGAGCACAACTCAGTACACTTACTACTCAGTTTTCCTTTTCAATTTTATTAGCATTCTGTTTTAGGCTCATAGGCTCTTAGACATGGAACAGAACTGAGATTATCTCATCCCTTTCTCCCCTTGCCCCATTTTATGAATAAGTGAGGCCAAGAGACATAAAGTAACATGTCAGCAGTTGCTACATTAGTTAGTATTGTTACTGACTTCAGCTCTTTCCCATTTGTTCACACATCTTGCACATATCTTCCTTGAAACGGTGCTGAGAAGAGCTAAATTAGCTTACTACTAAAGATTATTCTGATTAGTCTTTGTTTATTCTGATTAACCTAAACAACACATGTGTAAAATTTTCCAGAATGAAAAGGTCATATAAGTTTGAGATAGTCTGTTAATGAACTATTGCCCAGTAATGAAGAAACTACCTTAAAAGCCATTAAAAGTCGTGTCTCTGGAAGTGTCCAGAGAAGCTGAGTAAACAACATGAAATTTCCTTTTCATGGTGGACACTAGCATGTTGACCTTATTTACCTCTTCATTATAATAATTAGGACTTTTCAAAACATTCCTTAGTTGTTTACATATTTCTAACCAGTTGGGTCATGATATTGGTAATTACAAATTTCAGGAATTTGGAGAACATCAGATTTGCAAGCTTTTTTATATTCCCCAAATCTTAATTTTCACTGAATCTTTCTAATATCCTCAGCACTCTATTTTAGACTCATAGGCTCTTACACCTAGAGAACAGATATAGAGATATCTTGCCGCCTTCCTTCTCTCACCCTTTTTTCATGGATGATATAAGTGAGGTCATGAAAGGTAAAGCAACATTTCAACATTTACAAATTTAGTGAGCATTATTACTGATTTGATTTGATTTTTCATTTGCTCAGTGGTTTTTATCCTCAATCTAACGTACAGATTCTTTTTTACTCAGGTTAAAGGTTAGAAAATAGATATTAACTAAAGTAATGAAACAAATATTGTCAGTTTTAAAGGCCATTAATTCCCTAATCGCCACCAGTGAACATTTGCTTCTAATTTTCAAGTGCCTGAAAACATTTTGGTCATAAAAAAGTCAAACATTCTCTCCTAATCCTATTTATGCGATTCATTTGCTTATATCTTTTTATCAGAATACCAAATGCTCAGCGCTCTGCCTTTAGAATGGATGCACTGTTCTGGATTCTTTGGGATTTTTCTTTTATTCAAAATTTGTACAAAACTATACAGTTAAAAAGTTTGTTAACAGCAAATTTGCTGATATTGTGAGAGAGAAAGCTGAAAAAAAAATTGGCTTTGTAGGTTGGCACTCAGGACCCCCGGAGAGGACTTTTTTGTTTTGTTTTTTTGAGACGGAGTTTCACTTTTGTTTCCCAGGCTGGAGTGCAATGGCACGAACTCAGCTCACCGCAACCTCCATCTCCTGGGTTCAAGTGATTCTCCTGCCTCAGCCTCCCAAGTAGCTGGGATTACAGGCGCCCACCACCACGCCTGGCTAACTTTGTATATTTTTTTAGTAGAGACGGAGTTTCTCCATGTTGGTCAGTCTGGTCTCGAACTCCCGACCTCAGGTAATCCGCCTGCCTCGGCCTCCCAAAGTGCTGGGATTACAGGTGTGAGCCACCACATCCTGCCCCCCGGAAGGCTTTGTAAAGGCCATCACTATTCTCCCTTCATCGGTTACCTCATTGGTGAGTTCAAGCACTGTAGAGGCCCCTTGGACAGGATGGAAATGTGAAAGCAACACACTTCCCTTCACTGTTTCAAATGCAGGGACTTATAAAGTCCTTATGATCTTTATGGTACTTACTCCAGATCATTTAATAAAAGCTAGACAAGAAAGAAAATAAAACAATGTAACACTGCCGTTCAAATGTCGTTACCTTCAAAATTAAATTTCATATAATGCAGACTTCGTTTTATCCCCAATATATAAACCTCACACTGAATATTAAACATCTTTAAAAATTAGTACAGAAGGACACATGGCTAGTGTTTAAAACTGGTTGCCTGATCTTGAAGTTCATAGTAATTGTCTATAGAGTTTTATGTAGGCACTGAGAAGAATACAGAATTTAAAACAAAAATCACTATAAATACATTTTTTTATACTAGAATGTTCCAGAAAGACTTATAGAAAATTGCACATATACTGTCAAAGCAGAGATTGTCGTGGGCCAAATCTAAGCAATCAACAGGAACAGTAATCCATTATTATTTTTAGATCATTAATTCTAAGGGAAATCTTTGAGGGGGCTGTTACCTTTCCTTAGATTTCTGGTAACTGCACATCTTATCTAACAAAAACAGAAACCCCAAGCATCTCATAACTGATCTCGTTCTTAAGGGTCTATTAAATAGATACTGGTTTTCTGTCCACTGGCATATTAAGTTATTTTCTCTAACTACTGCCTAGTTGATTTCTTGCTAAAAAAAAAATACTTGTCTTTGCAAATATGGTCTCTGAAAACGGAATCTATAATTTTACCCTGTATCTTTGTTTGTTATGCTCAAGACTGTCAAATTGTCACACACAAAAACTAAATAGATTTAAATGGTGGAAAGAATGCTATAAAATGCTGTCAAGTCTACCTTGATGGTTCACATTTAGAGTGTTATTTTTGAAGGAAAGTTAGAAATGTACACCCTAGAATATTTTAGTTATTAATTTTATCCACATTTCACATTCTTAGCAGCCAAACATGTTGCTAAACAGCTTTATGGCATGGATGAGATTTTTTTTTTTTCTGTCTTGCAAGCAATTAAAAAGCTCTACTGTCCCATCAAATATTCTTATCTAATAAGCTCTAAGTATTGGCTAAAAAAGGAAAAGTGGCATTTCACTTCTCTATTGTTTGTAATGATCTTTTACATTTCAGAATGTTACATTTTGTTGTGTTCTAACACTCCCATTTAAAAACTTTGCCTGAGGAATTTAAAAATGTGCTATTTACCCAGATTATTTTTTTAAATCTCAATTTTTAAGGTAATATTTGGAACATTCTTTTGTGTCTTTTAAAATCAATGGACTCTTTTTTCATCCGTCCATTGAGGAACACTTAGGTTGATTCCATTACCTTGAGTATTGTGAATAGCGCTGCAATAAACATTGGAGTGCAGATCTCTTTGAAATCATGGATGAAACTGGAGGATATTATATTATGTGAAATAAGCTAGACACAGAAAAACAAATACCACGTGATGTCACTCATGCAGAATCTATAAACTCTAACCTCATAGAATTAGAGAATAGAATAGTGGTTGCCAAAGGCGGGGGTGGTCGGGGGAAGGGGGAATGAAGAGATGTTCCTTAAAGTATAGGTAATACAGTTAGATGGGACGAGTAAGTTCAAGAGATCTCTTGTATAGCATGGTGACTGTAGTTAATGAAGACATATTGTATTCTTGAAAAATGCAAAGTGGATGTTAAGTGTTCTTACCACAAAAATGGTAACTAGGTGAGGTATACATTTGTTACTTAGGTATATTTAACTATTTAACAATGTGTGTTCGTGTGTGTGTATATATAGATTATATATATATATGTATATACACACGTATATACACATACATACATATATGTATACACACACATTGTGAAACCTGTCCATTTATTGAATAATGTATGCAATTGTCACATAATGGTAAGTGTTTGTGTATCTAAACATAGAAAAAGTCCAGTAAAAACTGCAGTGTTACAATCTTGTGGGACCACCACTTGCACATGTGGTCTGTTCTTGGCCTAAATGTTGTGAGGTACTGTACTTCAAAACATCGTGTTGTACGTGATAAAGACATATAATTGTATCTGTCATTATAAACATTTGTAACAAAAATTATGGACTCTGACTTTTCTCTTTGATCGTTTAAATGGTAACTACTTCAGTTGAAATAAAATCCTTATGAAAAATAACACAAAAGGCCAATGATAAATTGCATATAAAAAATAATTTGTTTAGTTCCCGCTTCAACGTGAGTGTTCACGATGCCTTTGTTGAAAGAGGTATTGTGGGCCACAATTGGCGGGACCCCTGGCTGTGTATGGGACTGTCAATCTGCATCCTAGTTCTGGCTCCAAGATCACAATGGGAGACAGAACGCTTGGTGGTGGTGCTTTTCTTCATTAAACTGTAAACCATGTGAGGACAAAGCCAGTCAGCATCCTTCTTTTACCGCAGTCTTTTGCACGATATCTGACCCAAAGCAGGGATCTTGTAAATCCTTGCTCTATGAATTAATTAAACCTTAACCTTTAGTATTGGTTGCACTGTATTTTAATTTTTTATTGGTGAGACATCTGACAAATATGTCATAAAAATGATCAAGTCCCTTACTAAAAAAACATACATTTAAAAAGTCTCATTATAGTTAGGTAAAGTGAACAGAGGCTCGACACCGTTTCAAAGATAATATTGGTTTTTAGACTGTTCATAAAGATACATTTCTTGGAGTATCCCATCAGGAAAAACTTGACACACTCTGTATCCATCCATATGATAGTCATGGATAGAAAGAACAATTCCACCAGGTATACACTATTTTATTTTTAGGTTGTCAAACATCTAAATGTATGAAAATAAGTCCATGTGGAAATACCCAGATGTTCAGCGCTGTGAATGAAAATTTCATCCAGAATAATGTGAATATATAGCTCTATGGCATTATCAGCGTCAATTAGACTCTAAGCCACACTTTCATTTTGTAGGTGGAGAAACGAGAATCCCCAGAGTTTCATAGCTCTCACTCAGCCTGATTCAATGATTCTAGTTGCCACCTGGTCCCCCGAGGCTTGCATTATCCTTGCACTGGATGAGAAAATATTAATCTCTGGGTCAGTGTGCCGGAGAGGCTGAGCACACTTCGAAGCACAAGCTTTAACAATTTGGGCAGACCACAAGAGAAGCATATTGAGCTACATCTCTTGTCATACATTTTACAAATTTCTGACCTATTTGAATGGATTTCTGCTTTATATAAATCAGCTGCTTGAAGTAATAGAAAGCTACGCATTTTATAAAATATGTGCCTACATTTAAAACCTCTCCAATTTATTTTTGAACATTATGTTAGGATCAGAAATACAGGGTTGTATGAGTTGAAGAAGTGATGTTGTTTTAGCTAGAAAAATGCTGCTCTTATTTTTTCTACATACTACACATCCCTGCTGGCCGTGTATGTACATTTGGTAGAAAGAGAAGTTGAGAAAGCTATTTATTCAGAGTCAAACTCAAGTACACGAAGATGAGCCGACTGTAATCGCTTTATAGGACAGGCCAGAAGTATTCCTGAGAGTCACACTGATGGCACATATACAAATTATAATACATTCGGAATAAAAATATCTTTAAAAAGGAAAGAGGACAGTGGCCACTTTCTATTATTTAAAAATGTTTCAGTAAAGATTGGGGAGTCATTCCAAGATCGGTAGAGTCATGTTATTAACCAGCTGTGTTGAAAATGGAAGATGACATAGGGTGAGACTATAGAGTGTGTTCTGGAAATGATACTCAATTTTAACCCAGGTAACTCTTATCATGAATCTTCAAGAGAAGAGGTATGCTTGGTAAGAGAATGTCAAATAAGATCATGATAATGTTAGGGCTGCTGATAAAGGAAACTGATGAGAACCTACTTAAAAGGAAAAGAAACTGGGATCACTGCTGGGGAATGGGTCTTTTATTACCTGTGGAAGAAAATGAGCACCCTTCTGAGTATTCTGTGCAGTCCAGTGCCGCAGTCTAAGACAGTGGTGGAGTGATCGTGGCAGTATCGTATCCAAGGCATAAGAGTCGAAGTTGTTCTCTTGTCACCTCAGATCAGATTATGTCTAAAGTAGGCATTCCTTTATTGGAGTCATATTTTAACAGGAACATTGACAATCCAGAACGTATCTAGAGCAAGGCAAGCGAGACCAGGAAGTAAGTCAAACCATATCGTAGGAATCATTAAAATATTTAGAATATTTAAGAATACACATGGCATTTATGAAACTTTTTTTGGTCTCTGAAAGAAGTGAGCTTGAGAACTCAGACCATTGAAACGCAACTTCTGGTCTACCTGGATCGTATCTTGTCCTGCTCTATGTTCTTCCCACTTCCCAAAAGGACAATTACAGCAACAACATTTCACTCAGTATAGGTGCTAAAAGTATTCTTGACACTGCTGCTTAAATGATTATTTATTGTCATTAATTTCATTTTTATTGATAGTTAATGATGCAAAATTCTTCTTATTTAAAATAACAAACATCTCAATGCTTTATTTATACAGCGCTATACTA
Source organism: Papio anubis (assembly GCF_008728515.1). Taxonomy (NCBI): domain Eukaryota; kingdom Metazoa; phylum Chordata; class Mammalia; order Primates; family Cercopithecidae; genus Papio; species Papio anubis. Next base: position 188,125,964 of record NC_044977.1, on the reverse strand, counting down.
TGTATGCACTGATGTATTATGTGAATAAAAAATAACTGCAGGTATTCATAAATACCTGTTGAACCTGCACTTAATACAACAATATAAAATTAAAGACACTTAGTTTTTATTTTCCCTCTCAGGACCTATTTCTTTGCAAAAATCAAATGTTTTCCCCTTTAAGTTTGAAAATCCTGCGATTCTATGATTCCACAGGGCAAGAATGCATAACAAAAGTGTGGAGAGAAGAAAAAAGTTACTACTAGTTATGTTAAAAACCTCTTTCAAGTGAGAAAATCTGTCTTGTTTCCTGCCCTGCTGTGTGTGTATATGTATAATTTATATATAACATATAATTATGTATTTCTATTATGTATTTATCATATATAATTATATATTTATCATATATAATATAATTATGTATTTATCATGTATAATATGACATATTTATCATATATAATTATATATGCATATTTGAATAAAATAAAATACAAATTTTCTTCTATGAAAAGTATGTGTAAATATATAATAATTTGAATAAAATAAAAGACTTATAAATTTTTGTAAGTGTAAGAGACAATGAAAGACAATTTCCCTTTCTACCAAAAAGTCCGTAATCAATAGCTACATAGTTCCATTTTGATCCACTTGTCAGAAAAGTATGAAGCTAGTAATAATTGTATTCTTTCTCCATTAAGTGAAAGGAGAGCAAGACTTCCAGCTCTAATTATGACAGATCTTCATTTAGCATGTCCAAGTTTTTGGATCCAATGAGATTGAAGAATGATTTCTCTAGAGTTTGTCCTGAAGGTTTATGCCAGAGCACCAGATCTTACCACTGTTATATGCTCAGTGTATTTAAAGGCACATGATGTTATCCCATGCCTATGTGACAAACATACAATGAACCTAAAAATTATTCAGTGTAATTCTCTTATTTTCTGGGAAACCTTTCCCCTACTCTGTGTGTCTCTCTGTATCCCTGCTATTTGTTTAGGGCTTTGTTATTAGTTTTTTAAGGGCCATTTTTAGAGCAGTTTTAGGCTCACAGAAAAAACTGAGAAAAAAACGAAGATATCCCATATACTCCCTGAAACACACATGCATTGCCTTCACATTCTCAGCATCTTCCGCATTAGTGGCACATTAGTTACAATGTATGACCCTGCATTGACATATCATTATCAACCAAAGTCAGTAGTTTACATTAGGGTTCGTTCCTGGTGTTTTACATTCTGTGAGTGTGGACAAATGTATAATGACATGTATCGGCCATTATAGTATCCCACAGAATAATTTCACTGCCCTAAAAATCCTCTATTTTTCATGGATTCATCCTGACTTCCCCCTGGGATCCCTGGCCATCAACATCCTTCTATTGTCCTCATAGTTTTATAGAACTTCATTATTTTCCATATGAAAATACTTGTCCATATTATGTCATGGTAGTCACCAATTAAAAGTATGGATGGGATAGATGTACCTTCAAGAAAAATTACAGAGGTGTCACTACAATATCTTGTCTAATTATACAAGATCTATTATTGCTTTCTTTTCAGCTCACTCTTACGATAACCTAAAGAAATTGACAGAAAGAATGAATATTCTTGTGAAGAAGTCATCATTCTTCAGATAAGGCTCATAAATAGTAATCTGTTGCACATACATGATACTTTGTAATTTGAAAGACCATTTCACTAACATTATCACACCATTTGTATTCTGATTCTTTTCATGGGGAGATGTTGACCTATTGAGATTTATAAAGAATATCTCAAAAAGAGTATTGGGCTTAGAGATTGTCAGATTTTAATTATCAATGTATAGTTGGTTTATGTAAAAAGAAGATTGTCGCTCTGTTAAAGAATTCGTTAAATTTTCTTCTAAAATGTGGATGCTTTAAAATATTTTCAATGAATTAATCACTTGCCCTTTAAAATAGTTTTTGACACATAAGGAATTTTTGAAACAAAACTTCACACCAGTTGCAATTTATAAAAGTTGTTTTTGTTTGCGTGGTTGTTATGGGAAGATGTATTACTGTATAATAACTGTAAAGCTTTGACCACTGTGTTTGATCCTAGAGAAGTTATATAAAAATGCAAAGTCTATGCAACATAATTTCAAAATAAATGTTTTATATTTCTTATGACTTTAAAAAAATTCTTTTCCTTAGCTCTCATAAACTATGTACCATAACTTAAGTGTTTCCATGCTTTTTTCAATCTGTCCTGATCCATTAAAAAATGGAAAATTCCTCCTTGACCTTCTATGTTTCACATAGTCTTCCCCCCACCATCCTCCCTTGCTCCTGACTGTCAAACACAAAAGTCCTTAAAACATCCTGCTCAAAGGAAGGAGGAATGGGAGGGACTGGGTAGCCAAGCCAGAATCCTCTTTGCTGGGTATATTAGTTTGCTAGGGCTGCCATAACAGAGTACCACAGGCGGAATGGTTTAAACAACAGAAATTAATTTTCTCGTGGTTACGGAGACCTTGGAAGTTCAAGATCAAAGTGCAGGGTTGGTTTCCCCTCAGGTGTCTCTCCGTGGCTTCCAGATAGCGACTATCTTGCTGCCTCTTCACGTGGCTGTTCTCTGAGCACGCCACATCTGGTGTTATTGTGTGTGTCCAAATTTCCCTTTCTGATAAAGATACTAGTCAGCTTGGAAAGAGCCCACTCTAACAGCTCATTTCACATAATCTAAAGGTTCTATTTCCAAGTACAGTCACACTCTGAAGTATTGGGAGAATAGGGCTTCAACATAACAATTTTGGGGTGAGAGAAGACACAATTTAGTTTATAACAGAGGGCAAAAGGAGGAGAGAGGTGGGTCACCTTTACATTTTTTAATCTAACGGATAAATACATTCAGTCGCCAGCTAATTTCTGTTTGGAGAGGTCAAATTTCTCTGTCGTTTTGGAACTGAAAAGCATGCCTATGTCACAGGAAAGGCTTTGACTCCATTAGAGATTATCTAATTAATATTTTCTTTCTCCACTGGATTCCTCCATGTATGGGAAGTAAAGGAAGCAAGAACAATATCAAAGGAAATCAAAAAAGCCCCTTTTAGATGGCTTAAACAGGACTGGAGATACCATGAAACCGAGGCTCAGGAGGCCTACAAGCTGCTGGCTGGCATGAAAACAGTCAAGTAGTTCTTTAACATTGATGTGCCAGAGTCCCAGGCAAGTTTCTCCTAAATCTGTGTTAGCACCCTCATGTGCAGCGAGGGGAGCCTGGGTAAGGTAACTCCAGCTAATTCTTAGAGAAGTGAAGATGAAGTGTTGCCTGAACTCCAGACTTTTCATAAGAAATTAGAGATTACATTTCTATGTGAAATGTTGTGAACTTGAAAAACCTCTTGGGATTAGATCAGGCATATTTGTGAATCGTATCTAGGTGGTTACCCATGTTCTTTTCAAAGCACGTTGCACCACATGGCTTTGTCTTGTAACAAACTTGTGAAATAAGTATGATGATTCAAGTTTTAAATGGGTCTAACCCTCATAGAAATGAAGGAGCTTGCTGCTTTTCATCAACTAATAAATGGCACAGGCAAAACTGAAACTCAGGGTCTGGCATCAAAGCCCTGAGTTTTCATTTGTCTTATTGTATTTCTCAGAAAATGTATTGTCATCCAGGTATCACATGACACAGTTAGTTGTTTCTAAAAACTTATTATGAAGCTTATTTCTCAACTGCCTGCTGCAGTTTTTGAAAGAAATAAATGAAATAGATCTAAGAATCATGGGACCCATAACCCTCCTTTTCTTGGTCCCAACTGTAGCCTCTTAGAACCAAGTCACCACCGCGCCACCTAGTGGCGGCATTGTCTAATTGGAGGTTAAGTGCCACCTCAGGAAAGCAACCTGAAAATTGAAACACAAAAACACGTGCATAGTTTCAATCTGTCATCCCCGTTAACCTGTAAAAAGGACAGAATAACACTATTTGAAATGTGCTGGGTTTTATGGAGCAAAGAGTATGGAGGTCCTAGGCTTAGAATTCCTGCCATTGCACCATCTTTTAATTCAGGCTGTCTCACTAGTACCTCTTTGAATTCTAGATTTCATTCCTGGAATCACATGATTATGAAGTTATTAGACTATTACAAATTGATTTTTGGATTAATAAAATAATACGTTACATGAATAAATACATGAGGCCACTCTTCTCCTTAGGAAGCTTTCCTGACTCTCTGTTTCACTGGAATATCTCTGAAACTCCTGGGACTAGAATAGGAATGTCTCCACTTTCTAAATCTCACTTGTCTTTCCGTTCTCATTTCCTAATACACAGATCTGCTACTATTTATTTCCATGATGTTGTAACCACAGCTGACCCCTCCATGTCGAGGAAAATCTACTATTCTTTCTTCCCTCTCCCTTCCCTTCCTTTTTCTTTCCTTTCTTCACCTTCCTTCACTTTCCTTTCTTAGTTTTCTTTTTTTTCTTTTTTCTTTCCATCTATTCTATTTATTTTTCTCTCTCCCTTCCTTTCCCTCTCTTTGTTTTCTTCCAAGTTCCTACACATTCTTCAAGGGTCAATCAAACGCAGCCTCTTCCAGGAAGCTCTCCTTGGTTCTGATTCTTATTCAAGAAGGAAGCATTATCACTTAATCTTATACCTCAGAGTATGGCAAACTCTTTGCAAAAACTGTTTGTTAATCTCTTCATCATTAACCAGTTAAAACATGAACAGAATTTAAGTGTTAGCTAAACAACTACATGAATTACATAATTATTTTAGTGTTTATTGTGTAATTAAATAGCAAATGCTATTTTGTCAACTTCACATGAACCTTCTCTTTCTACCTTGACTGGATCATTTATAGCTGTTTTACATTAAAAATTTATATGGAAGTTGAGAATACAGGCAAAAATATGCTTATGGTTTTACTGACCTGTTTATGATAAATTGTAAGATATACTATATAAATTTTGCCTTTGCTCAAAAAAAGACTATATATGTCAGAAACTAAAACTCGTAGACTCTAGCATCATATCTCCTTCACATATTGTTCTGCCCTCCCACACAGTCGTTTTAAATACAGCTTTTCAAAATTGAATGCTAGAAATGTGCATGCTGATTCTATTAGGGAAAATGGTGAGATTCTATTCATGTTGAATACAAGCTAAATTGATGAGCTGCTGTGACCCCTCTGCTACTTGGCTTCAAGTTAAGAGAACAGAAACAGTATTGAGGTTTTATAAAATGGTGAAATTCAGATTAGAAAAATTCCAAACTTCCTTTCAGCTTCATCTGTACTAATACAGACTTCTACTAAGGAGAAAAGAATCAAAAATGCCAAGCTGCAAAATATCTGAAAAGAGCAGACTATGTTTAAGTGTGTTGGTACATTTCAGGGGCAACCAAAATCAAAAACTAACTGCTTATCAACAATTGAACCTCAGACTTTAAAACTGAAGTTTCGGCAGGTAAAAGAATTTAAGGTCAAGAGGAGACATGACTCACACTAAACAATAGATTTTTCAATTGTTCTTGAAACTGCCAACCCAGTTCTTTATTTTTTGCAGAAGAGCAAGAAAATCAAAACAGGAAATGAATCAAAATTGTTTTCCTTTCAAATAAAGTAGCAGTACGCACACACACACACACACACATTTAAGAGAAAATGAACTGATGGTTTTTGTAGTTGATGATCTGAAGAAGAAATTGTTTATTCATTCAATATTTCTGAAAAATAACTTTAATAGAATGAGTCTATAAAAAGGAAGTAAATAGCCTTCTTTCTAGTAATCTTAATATATGCAGAACCACATAGATAAGAATAAATCATGTACATGTCACTAAGTATTTATCAGACAGCATTGTCTAAGGCTCTATGCAAGTCGGTGGCACCATGTAGTCATGAACCGAACAGGAACCCAGACGTTTTAGAATGTATCAAAACAATGGGTTTACTCTTAAATGAGTCACATGTAATTCTCAAAGTGTTAACATCAGAAAAGAAGTATTAGCATTTTCCTTATAGTCTCCAGGTCCCAAAATGCCATTTGTTTGCTTTGGTTCATACATGTTAATGACATTTATCAAGTTAACATATATTTGAATTTCTACACAATTGATTCTTAGTTCAAGAAAAAAAAATAGTATCTCTTACCTTACACTCAACTTAAAATCACTATCTTTTGTAAACTAACGTAGAATGTGAAGAGGAGGTTGAATCATACCTGTGTTTATTCTCTCATATTGTAGGCTTCTTGAGATTGTATGCTTCAGTTTACATTTTTTTAATGTTTTTTTCCTCTGTCTTTCATCAATGAGTGAATATTTTCTGAAAAATTAAAGTTTTTTTTAGAGTACTGATCTATTTATTATTAGCTGTAACTTTTTTTTTTCTTTTCTTTTTTTTTTTTTTAGACAGAGCCTCACTCTGTCACCCAGGCTGGAATGCAGTGGTGCGATCTTGGCTCATTGCAACCTCTGCACCTGGGTTCAAGCAATTCACTGCCTCAGCCTCCTGAGTAGCTGGGATTACAGGCACCTGCCACCATTTCTGGCTAATTTTTGTATTTTTAGTAGAGATGGGGTTTCACCATGTTGGCCAGGCTGGTCTTAAACTCCTGACCCCATGATCCACCAGCCTCAGCCTCCCAAAGTGCTGGGATTACCGGCGTGAACCACCACACCCAGCCTATTAGCTGTAACTTCTAACTTTCACTTCAAAAAATACTTCACGAAAGAAAAAAGAAAATGTTCATGGTTGGGTTACGTTCTGAATTTTGTTAGCTATATTGATTCGTAGAAAGTCTAGTGCTGGAAGCTATCTGAAATAGGCTTCATAAGATATTACAGAGGCTATTTCGTCAAACTACTCCCGATATGGAACAGGCTAGACTCCTCCATTCATGAACTCATTTACAAACAGTTGTGGAAGAGCTACTAGGTGTCAGATGCCAGCTACTGTGTAAGTATCTTATTTCAGTGAGAAATAAGACGAAGGCCGGGGTCTCAAATAAGTTCTATGTAGTAAGGTCATCGTTGCAAATACACATGATATGTAATAAAAAGTGATCGTTATGTTAAGACAGCCACAGATAAATAGCTATGATGGGAGTCAGAAGAGAAAGAGAGAATCTTCAGATGACAGGATCAGAGGCTGTTTTGTGAAGGGAGTTGACTTTGAACTAGATCTTTAAGAACAGGAGAGATTTGGATTTGCAGATGTAGGTGGGAGGACTTGGCCGCAGGTGAAAGCACAGCAGTAGTAACAACAAATGAAATAACTATAAATTGTAATGAAATCTGTGAGAAAAGATAAGCTATATATCAAGTATCCTAATAAGATGGATGCACATATATGAGGTGATTTAGCAATCTGATGGTAAAGATAGAAAATGTAAAGTATCCACATATATCTGAATTCTTCTTTTTATGGATTTGTAATCCAACACTGTAAATGGGAAAAAAGGTAGGTAGATAAAACACATGTTTGGAGAATGATTTCATTTGTCTACCATTTTTGTAGGGTCTGCAAAGATGCTTTGAGGAAGAGGCTTGCCAACTTTCAGCTTGCTAGAGAAAATTACTCGAGGATCGAATCCTAAGTTCTGAATCACAAACAAATTGAACTCAAAATGTATGTCAGTAGGATCATGAGGTAGGAGTAGGGCTATTGAGTTTCAGAGTTGGATTGGCCTTCTCCTGACCTTTCACCCATTGTTTCCTTTGCCCACAAATGGCAATTCTACTTTGAAAAGTACAGTATTTTCTCCATTCACCATCTCTAATTAAGACCATCAGTCAAGCTTACTCTGGTTTTATCCTGTTCATATAAAAAAGAATCACCCCTTTTTGCCCTTTGCCACCTCTTATATCACTAATGTCTGCTTTATGGAATCAAGAGCAAATTACTTCCTACCTGCAGCCAAAATGTCTAAAAGCAGAGAATTCACTCTAATAGGTAAGCAAAGTGAAAACAGCTATTACATTAACTGAAGCACATTGGCCAGTCATTTAATTAATGGAAAATATGCTGAATTAAAAGTAAAAGCCTATTTTATTTTTGGGGACAGGGTCTCACTCTGTTGCTCAGACTGGCATACAGTGGCAAAATCTTGGCTTACTGTAACCTCTGCCTTCCAGGCCCAAGCTATCCTCCCACCTCAGTCTCCTGAGTAGCTGTGACTACAGACACCTGTCACCATGCCTGGGTAATTTTTGTATGTTTTTGTAGAGACACGGTTTTGCCATGTTGCCCAGGCTGGTCTCAAACTCCTGGGGTCAAGTGATCTGCCCGCCTCGGCCTCACAAAGTGCTGGCATTACAGGCGTGAGCCACCATGCCTGGATTATAAAAGTCTATTTTACCTAGTCATTCTTAATCTATGAAAGTGCATAAATCGTAAGCAAAGCACCCACTGTGGCAAAGAGAGGGCAGATCCCTGGACTGGAGACCAGGTTCTAATCTTTATTCTGCTGTTATTTAGCTCCATGGTCTTGATCGGGTTAATTCCTCCCCCTGCTCAGCCTTGCTTTTTTCATCTGTAAAGTGAAGAGTCAAACTACATATTTGCAATTCTAGATTTCAAGGATTCTGTGATCACGATAAGGACAGAGCTTATGAACTTTCTTTTTGGTGCCTTTTATGAAATTAAACAAGTGTACTTGTGATCTCTTTGTCCAAATGGTAGTATATCCAAAACATGATACAGGTAAATAATATTCCTGGGACTTTAGAAATAAAGCATAAAGTGAACAGGCCTCTCTCTTTACATTCTTCTTTGGTGGTGAAGGTGTTAACTTTGAATTCTCATTCTGAGGACACATCATCACGGCAAGAACATTGCAGCAAAGATATGTTTTAAAAATCACAGCTCCGGCCTTTCAGTGCCATCAGAACTGTTTGTCTAGCAGGTTACTCTTGAGGCTGTTGAAATGAATGTGGCTGGAGTGACAGTCCATGCAGGCTTGATTGAGCCTGAGCAGAAAACACCTGTGAGGTGTGCGTTTCCAGCTCCGCTAGGGATATGATGTCAGGTCTCAGCCTGCTGCCTGCTGGGTGTCTTCATGTTGTTGGGGTTTCTTTGCTTTGCTTAAAAAGAATCTTACATGCTTTCCAGATCCATAAAAAGGATTTGGGCTGTCTGCCCTACTGACATCAATGTCTCAACCATCTTGCACCACATGGTGCACCCCAGTCCACCTTTCTCCTTCATTGACCATTACAGTCGCTCTTCACTGAGAAATGTTTCAGTCACTGAGCATTGTAATCACCTGCAGGAAGTCTATGTTTAGATCAACGTATAATTTAAACCCAATGAGCAAGCAAGTAATACAAACAAATTCTGGAGTTGTTTCTTCTCCATGGCCGTAGGCATAATTTTATGTCATGACGGGGACATAAGACCCCCAACGAAAGCCCTTTACTGCATATTCGTAGGTGAAATGTCATCCTTTTCTGGAGAGCCTACATCCTTCATTCCAGCTTTGATTAGAAAATCAGGTAGTGTTGGAGGAGAAATTTCAGGGCCCACTGGATGTTGGGATTGATCCAAATCGTGAAAATACTGAAAAATGAAGTAAGTAGAATTCAAAGAATGATGAGTTTGTTTGCTTTAATATACATCCCTTGTACTGAGGGCCGAGGCAGTTCTGGTGGTCTAAGCAGGACATAGACGATGGGGTAAGTAAACATTTATTCTCATTACCTCCTTCACTCGACGAGTCCATTTTGAGATTGCCTATTTAATGCGTTCTTCATTGATTTTCTTCCTTCAGTAATTTTTCAGAGGAAGGGGCCATTCTTTTATATGGGATTAGGAAAACTTATGGTATATCCTTATAAGTCATCTTTGTTGTGTGAGCCTGGGTAAGTACATTTGCACTTCAGAATCTGTGTTTTATAAGATTTGAAATAAAACTCTATTAGTAATTGGAGGTCTGTAGTCTACATTTAACTAGTACATTAATTGTACTTGACCCAGAGTTTTTCCCCTAAATTCATTACTTGAAATAATAATACATGTAGAAAAACAAAATCTATTTCTTATATCTCTGCTCCCCAGCCATCCAAATCCCTTCCCAGGAGCCAACACTATTACCAGCTTGTGTAAGCTTCAAGACATTTCCAATCATACATAATATACGCAAATACCTATTTGTTTATATGTGCCAGTATTCAGCCTATTATTAATTATATCCAGTAACATTTTCCCTCAAATATGGTTCCTTTCAGTTCTTAAATTTTTATTGGGTTTTAAAAATCATTTGTATTTGTTCTGCTGATATTTATTGTTTATTCATAATGTTCTTTTTTTTCATTGAGATATATTTTGCCTAGAACATGTTTATAGTAGCTGTTTTAAAGTTCTCGTCTGCTGGCTGAGCATGGTTGATCATGTCTGTAATTCCAGCACTTTGGGTGGCTGAGGCAGGTGGATCACTTGAGCCCAGGAGTTCGAAACCAGCCCAGGAAACATGGCAAAACCCCATCTCTACTAAAAATACAAAAATTGGCAGGGTGTGGTGGTGCACGCCTGTAATCCCAGCTACTCGTGAGGCTGAGGCAGGAGAATTGCTTGAGCCAGGGCAGTGGAGGTTGCAGCGAGCAGTGATCCTGCTACTGCACTCTAGTCTGGGCAGCAGGAGTGAAACCCTGTGTCAAAAAAAAGAAAAAAATTACTTCTCTTAAGTTTAACATCTAGGCCACCTTGTGATCTTTTCTACTGTCTGCATAATTGAACATGAGTTACATTGTGCTGCTTGCATCCATGTTTTGTGATATGTTAGACATTTATACGATACATTGTAGAGTGTATTACATTATCTGCTAATACGGGTGTGTGTTTTGTTGTGGCATTTAGATTAATAACTAATAAATCCTCTTGCTCTTGTCATGCTGTGTGGTGTGTGTGTGTGTGTGTGTGTGTGTGTGTCTGTCTGTCTGTCTGTCTGTGTGTAGGTCTTGTCTTGACTGTTTTGGTTCTGTCTTTAGTCTGGGGGATGAGGACATGCTCACTTAGGGTATGGTCATTAACCTGAACCTGTGGCCTTTCTGAGGTCTTCATTGAATGCCATCTCTGCTTAGTGAGGCCTCTGCTTTCTGACTTGCCTGGAAGTTTATCATATCCTAGCCCTGCACAGCCACAGCTGTGTCCATTCAGCTCTCAATCCTGGAGCCGCCATTCTTTGCTGGGCCTTGAAGAGTCTCATCCTGAGCATGTGCTTTTGACTCTGTAAACCCAGGATCCTCAGGAGATCTCCGTACAGTCTCCTGCCCTCATTCCATCCAGCTCCTTTTCACTGGCACCTTGCTCCACAAATTCAAGTCACCTTAGGAATCTTGAACTCCCGTTTCTGCCTCCTCAACCTCACAAAGGCACAGCGCTGTCCTTCAGCTTCACCTGCCCACTTCAGAGTTCGAAAGTACCCCTTGAAGAATGCAAGAAAACCAACACAGAGCTAAGCAAATACATGGTGCTTACCTCCTGTGTATCTGCCTTCTGTTAAAGATCAAACACCCACAGTTCCAGTTAACAAGTGCCTGGAAACTGTTACCTCATATACCTTGTCCAGTTTTATAATTGCTTACATCAGGAAGTTAAGTTTGACACCAGTTAGTTTGACTTCATAGGAGTTGACACAGAAGTTTTAAAAATTAGGCAATCTCATGTAAAAAATATATTTTTTAGCCTTAGTTGATAATTCCTCATACCTTTTAGTGTATGAAATGTGACTTTCCAAAAAGTAGAAGAATGTTTAAATTGAAATATGTGCATTAGACAACATCCCCACTTTCATCCTTATCCCAGCAAAGGAAGACAGAGGCTGAGGCACTAGAAGCACATATCTTGTCATGATTTCCAAGTTAAATCATAGTGGGACACATGGTTCCGTATTGTGCACATGCTCACTTGGTAAGAACCAAAAAGGTATTTTCAATGGAGAACTGTGCTGCCCTCCAATATCTGCTCTAGATACATCATCTCCAGAACATTGAAGGTCCTGGAAATTATTTTGATGATAACAGTGAATTGTAACATAATACGCCCCCTCACCCACTGGCTTTCTCCCGCCTCACTTCTATACTTACAGTCTTCTGGCTAGAGGCTGAGTCCAATGGTATTGTGGTATAATGCCTCATTAGGAGGTGATAAGAACCTGAAATTGCCACATCCCTTATCTCCAACTGATGGCACCAAATTTCTCTACCAGAGAAAGAAAAGTGATCTGATATCTGTGTGTTCTCTATATATAGATGGCCAAATTGAGCCTTAAGCAAGATAATCTTGATTACCTGTCACAGGTAAGAGATCCTCATGACACATTATGTGGATCCACAAATACAGTGACTTTTCTCTGCCTGCTGCTCAGACTCCTGCGTTCTCATTTGTGGTATCAGTTATCCCCTGAAATTGTAACCAGGAGTAAGGAGAGTGAGTAATAAGTCAGGTACCGTATGCTTGACACACCTTCATTGTCTAGTCTAATAATCCCATCCCGGCCGAATGCAATGGCTCATGCTTGTAATCCCAGCACTCTAGGAGGCCAAAGCAGGCAGATCCCTTGAGGTCAGGAGTTCGAGACCAACCTGGACAATATAGTGAAACCCTGTCTCTACTAAAATCTCTACTAAAAATACAAAAATTAGCCCGGTGGGGTGGCACACACCTGTAATCCAAGCTACTTGGGAGGCTGAGGCATGAAAATCACTTGAGCCCGGGAGGTGGAGGTTGCAGTGAGCAGAGATTGTGCTGCTGCACTCCAGCCTGAGTGACAGAGCAAAACTGTCTCCAAAAAAAAAAAAAAAAAAAAAAATCAACCTTACAGTGATGATATAATTAACCTTAGTTTACAGATGTGAAACTGAGAAATGAAGAGAAATGAAGTAACTTGCTCAAGGTCAAAAATCAAGGGTTTGAATATTTGTGTCTATCTACCTCCCACATTACATTTCCAGTACATCACAGGTCGCATTATTTTATGATGGCATAAATTTACCTTGTTTCCTTGTCAGATGTTTTAAAGAATGTGTTAACAAAGAACCTTTATTTTTAGAGGAATCAGCTCAGTAGTTTTCCAGTAAAAATTATTTCAAAAGTGTATAGACAAAGGTTTCCGTATCTGCAGAGCTGTTTTTTTTTTTTTTTTAAGTTATAAAATTAGACTTGTTCTAGTCAAAGCAATCCCATTTTTTTTTCAAAAAAATTCATTTGAGATAATGTAATTTGGCATTTTCTTTGCCTCTTGTCAGGATGGAAAACAATAGTTCTCTTGCTTGATTTAATATCATTATGTCTGACAACAGAGTTAACAAAGTAGCAGCTAACATAGGAAGGATTTTCAAGTTCTGTCCATCTAAAGGCCATTAATGAAGTTAGCAAATCAGAAGCTTCACAGCCAAATATCCAGTGATATTAACCAAAGAGACTCTGTCTCTGGAGTTGTTGGATGTAAATTGTGTTGGAAGAATCCCAAGTTGTTTTCGATTCCTTTCTTACACAAAACCAAATCCACAAGGTTGCACAGCAAACAGAGAAGGTCGTTATATACACTGAAGAGAGTTTAGGCCTGGCACAGTGACTCACGCCTGTAATCCCAGCACTTTGGGAGGCCAAGGCAGGCGGATTGCCTGAGGTCAGGAGTTAGAGACCAGTCTGACCAACATGGTGAAACCCTGTCTCTACTGAAAATACAAAAAAATTAGCCAGGCATGGTGGCATGCGCCTGTAATCCCAGCTACTCAGGAGGCTGAGGCAGGGGAATTGCTTGAATCAGGGAGGCGGAGTTTGCAGTGAGCCGAGATTGCACTGCTGCACTCCAGCCTGGGCGACAGAACGAGACTCCATCTGGGGGAAAAAAAAAAAGAGTTTAGATTTGGGGTTTTAATTGGAAAGGATAGAACTAAAGTCAGAGGCCCTTTTTAAATCTGGCATATATTTGAAAATTCAATAATTTCTACATACCATATGGAGAATCATTAGTCAAAATTACTAATACAACAGCAAAGTCTATTTCTCTGATTAATTTTTCTTTGTTTGCTTTTTAAATAATAATATATTACCACCATTTCTCTGGTAGGGAAAGCTCTATTTTTGAAGAAACAACATTTTATATAGTCTGTTTAATTTTAATAAATTATTTAATATGAATAATCTAGCTATAAAGTAAGACAAAAGTGACATTTAAGATTGCATAATTTGGCCTTTCTTTTTTATGTTTAGAGAAACTGAGAGCCTAAGAAAGAAAGAGGACTTTCCCATTGGATCACAACTTAGAGATATACAGGAGTAAAAAATTCAGATTTTATTATGTATTTTCACCAAATTATTTTCTTGGAGTCGATTTTTTTTGTTAATTCCTACAACTGTTGAGAATACGAAGAGAACATAGCAATCATGGTGGCTACCTTCAAGAAGCTTAAACAAATTCATACGTGGTATAATGCCAGAAAGGGTCAAGTCACGAAGGAAAACAAAAGCAAGGTAAAGGGTTAGAAAGTGACTCAAGTGCTAAATTATGTAAGGTAGTCAAGGAAGCTTTCTCTGAGGTAGTTACATTTAAGCAGTAACCTGAATGAAATAAGAGACCAACCATGTTAATAGGTTACTGAAGACATTTTCAAGAACAACGATTATTGATTGTGAAGGATTTGAAATGGGACATGCTTATTGTGTTTCAGCAACAGCACGGAGACCAGTGGCTGAGTACAATGAGCGTTCATTCATTGGCTGTACACTCACCCGTGGTTTATCTCCGCCAGAGCAGTAAGGAGGAAACGGGGATCCACAAAAAGCAGAGTGAAGATGAGTTATGGTTATGGTATCATGTAATTATATTAACTATACTGTGCTACCAACTGCTGTATTCCTACTTGAGCTGGAAAGTATGCATTTGGCAAGGAAAGCTCTTGGGAGCAAAAGCGGTTGTAAGTGAATCACATAACATTCTTTACCTTTCAAGAAATTTATTCTGAGCAGATGTCATACTAAAATGTAGAAGCCTTTAAAGTTACAATATCAAAGTTGTCTGTGAAAAGAAATAATCTCAAATAATTTTATAGACCTTTGTAGTTATCAAAGAGCTTTCATATCTGTTAAATAATTTGATCATTACAAGACCCTGAGTCTGGATAGTAAACATATCTTCAGTGTACAAGGGAGGAAGTTGAGGCTCAGAGAGGTTAACTGGCGTGCTAAAGGTCAGGTAGAAAATTGTCAGTGAATGACAAATCAGAAATTTAGATAATCCAAATGATTTTCCAGAAAATATTTACTGTTTATTTCTCCATGTGTCCTGGACGATTCTTTTTTCCTATTCTCTTCATTTGATGTCTTGATATAATTATTCTGTAGGACCTTGTAAGTGGTTACTTTCAACTTAGGCAGTTTTACAATCAATATTAGTAAACCAAACACGTAAGCATAAGCATTGTATAATATCATGGTCTGGAATAGAAAATAAGAAGGGGAACGTGTTAGTTGGAGACAGAATGGAAAATATTTTTTTCTTGAATAAGTTATGTGACCCCACAATGTTATATTTTCATCTTGAACAAAATCTGCTTGCAACCTATAAGTGAATGGTTGTTATTTGTTATTAAAATTGCCATATATCATCAAGTAGGAAAAACTTGATATTGAAAGAAGGACAAAGATTTTGGGAAATAATGTTTGTCATTTTACTTAATCTTCAACACATTTTTAATGTGAGAATTATTGCTCCCAGTTTAATGTAATAGAAAAAGAGATTTCTAACAAAATTCAATAGCATGCCCAAGTTCATCCAGGTAAAGGGACTGAGTCAGTACTGTCAATCAGTTCTATCCCATCACGTAATCTTTGCTCTTTCCCTGACTTAAATTATTGCCACATTTATTTAAACAAGGATAAACTGGGTGCTGAATTGCTTGGTTTCATAAAAAGCATTGAAGAGTATTATGTCCCTATGAACCAAAGCTCACATTGTCTACTATAGAAGCAAGAAAAACCATCATGCTTCAAGACAGAACACATTAAATACTAAAAGACATATCACATACTATGAGAAGCAAAAGGAAGGAAAGTTTGCTGTAACCCAAAGAGACTTGAAAGAGCACCTATCATGTCTCCCTTTGATAGAGAAATAGAGAGAACAGCTTGAGCAGAGCACAGCTTGAGGGTTAGGAAGTGGGGGCATTGCAAGGAATTAGCGTTTGATGAAAACAATGTTGACAGTGGGAGTCAAACCTGAAAAGATACAGCATTTTATCCATATATTAATTCAAATCTCTAAATTTCTGTCTGTTTATCCTTCATTATGTTTATATCTTAAGGGGAATTCCATTCAGATGGGGGAGTGGGAAAGGCCAAAGATGACACAGTTAGAGGCTAGCTAGAGAGGAAAGGACTTTTCCTGGGCAGTGGCAGACCCTAAAAAGCCAGAAACTGTAGAATTTCAGTTGTCCAAGTGCTGGGAGAAGAAACAGGAAGAAATTCAGTGTTGGAGAGGAATCAAGGTAGAGTATGAAACTATGAAGTTGGAGTCAGGGAGAATTCAAGGGAGAGTAGGTTGGAATCCCATGGGATGGGGAGAGACTAGAAGGGGTCCTGAGTGATCCATGTTGGGCTTACATAGGGTTCCAGCGTTCATTCATCATCTGGATTAAAATGAATTGGAGATTTTAACTTTCGAGGCAAGGCTAGGGTGGACAGGTGTTTGGAATGTGAAAAAGAATTGGTCAAATATTGGCTTGATACCATGACAGAACAAAAACTCAGTTCTGCAAATGCTGCTAAAAGAGGGAGTACTCAAAAATAATTTGAGAACACTATCAAAATATTCATTTTCTGCTGAAGTCAAAGTCAGTGTAAGTTGAAGAATGGACAGATTTTGAAATAATAATTTTGAAAAATAGACCCATCATTTCACCTGTCTATACATATGATATAGAATAGAACATGGGGGTGTTTCTAATTCAACAGATTTCTATAAGTTTGCTCTGATGCCTACATTGAATTGAGGGCTCAAGACTATAGGAAGAAGAAACACTCATGAGATGCAACATGACTACTGATTATTCTTACAAAAGAAACAAAATCCTCCTTATTATACTGATCATTTACTCAGTATATGATCAGTCATTTTACTTAATCTTCAACACATTTTTAATGTGAGAATTATTGCTCCCAGTTTAATGTAATAGAAAAAGAGATTTCTAACAAAATTCAATAGCATGCCCAAGTTCATCCAGGTAAAGGGATTGAGTCAGTACTGTCAATCAGTTCTATCCCATCACGTGCATATAATTTGATTCAGTGCATATAATAGAAAGAATCCTAAGCCTAAGAAAGTGGCTTAGGATTTTATCACCTTTGACCCCAAGCCTGCCTGTTTCCATTATACATTAGATTTTTTGTCAATCTGAACACACATTCTATAACCACAGAACCCCTTCTGAATATATGTGATTGCTAAGTCTTTACCAAAAGCTTTAGATTATTTTTTAAATGTCTACATATTTGTAACCTGCCTTAGCTACTCCTATGGCACAGGTCCTGGATGTTGGATCGGATATATACATGTGTGACAAAAGCAGAATTGAGTGCCTTGTTATAGAATTCATTGTATTTTTCCTGCTACCTGAAAACTCAATAATGATGAGTTGGAGATTTTAAAATTCTAAACGTTTATAATACGCATCCATATGCATGCTTTTCCTTAAAATAACTCAATGTACGGTTGAAAATGTGAAATCCAGAGAGTTGTAATCACTTACCTAAAATCCACAGCTAATATGTGTGGAGCCAGAAGGAAAACCCTGATTGTTTTTTTACTCCACGTGTAGGGCTTTGATTTCTTATTACAAAAAAAAGAGGTATAATAGCAAATATAATGTAAATTATTTGATGCCCAACTCCATATTGAAATTGGAACTGCACATATATTGTGAAGGTTCTACTTAGAATGACTATCCAAGCTGGTTCAGTGTCATTAAGATTTCCCTTCCAGTTTGTAGGGGAGCCTGGCTGTGTCCACACAAGTGCCTGCAGCAAACTTCTGCCATGTTTCCACCCGGAAATGTCTTGCCCGGGTCAGGTATTAATAGCTGCCTCATTTTCAGATTCTGACTGCATAGCCCTGTTGGAATTATACTGAATGGAAAACTCCACTTGGCTTTTCATTGCTGATTAGGACCTGGATGCTGTGTAAGAAATCCCCCGTTTGTCAATGTAGTAGTCCAAAGCCCAGTTCCTACCTAATGCGGTTCCTGGTTCAGGACCCCAGGACTCCAGCTCCTGCGCAGTATCTGTGACTTTTACTGTTCCGGGAGGGAATTTTAAACGAGTATGAAACAAACCTGAGAGTCATTATTTATTAAATGAGAGTGTTATTTTTCTCATGTATAAATGACAATGTAGTAATTATACACCACTGATATGGTTTCTATAATAATGACTAAGGCTTGCTCAAATCAAGCTTGGAGTCAAAAGCAGGATTGACTATGCAGTAGGAAAGCAATGTGTGGCACTGGAAGAAGTACTGAACCAGCAGCGAGGAGCCCGCTGTTCAACACAGGGTCTGGATCTGCCTCTAACTTCCTGTGACACTGGGGACAAATATTTCACTATCATGAACTTTCATTACCTTGTTAAATAAAGGCGCCAAATTGTACTGTCACTAAGCAGTACTAAGCAGCTTTGTATCTATCTTCAAATGTACATGTTTCTGTGATGTACGTTCATAAGAAGGTTTTATCACTATCTACATATATGACGATATGTACTTACACAAAACAGGAATTATTTATTCCCTAACTTCTTTCTAAAGTCTGAAATCTTACACGTAGAATGTATTGCTTGAACTTTCCAGAGTTCCTTAGCATAACATCTAGGGTTAATACTATGTTTGTTGGTATTGGACTAGATCTAGGGGAAAAAAAAGCTTTGGGATTACTTTAGTTTGTTTTTAAAAGAAAATGAACCTAAATCTGTACCTAAATTTAAGCATTTTAATAATACTTTATTAGTCCTAGAAGAAAACCAGAACTTAATATTATCATCTAAATTGAATCTGAATTAGTTTTATCCATTTTACTTGGCAGTGATTAAACTCTATCCTGGCAATATTGAGCCAAGGCCTTAGAAGAGCTGGTTTTCCTTCACATGGGTTATCATGTAGCCCTGTGCTGCCAGGCAAGGAATGTGCAATAGTTTCGTTCCTTCCCTCACTTTCTTTAGGCACCTTGTTTATCTGATTTTCTTTTATTTGAGATATCAGTTGAATGCCGTGTAATTTACGTTTACGTTTTTAAAGTTTATGCATGCTTTAGTGGTTTTTGGTACATTCGGAAAGTTTTGCAAACATCACCAGTATCTAATTCCAGAACATTTCATCCCTCCAACAAACAGTCACTCCACCCGTATATCCGTCTCACCTCCTTCCCCAGCCATTGATACTCACTACTCTACTTACTATCTCTGGATTTGCTTATTCTGGACCTTTCATATAAATGGAATCATACAACATGTGGCCTTTTGTGTCTGGCTCCTGGCCCTTAACATAATGTGTATGAGGTTCATCCTTGTTGCCACATAAATCAGCATTTCATTCTCCTTTGTAATTGAATGATATTACAGTTGCATTCTGTAGAACTGTCACACTATATTTAAGCATTCATCACTTGATAGATGTTTGGGTTGTTTCCACATTATGAATAATGTTACTATGAACATTTGTGCACAAGTTTTTGTGCAGACATACGTTTTCATTACTCTTAGAACTAGACCTACAAGTGGAATTGTTGGATTGTGTGGCAACTGTGTGTTTCACCTTTTGAGGCACTGCCAACCTATTCTCCACAGCTTCTGCGTCATTTTACATTTCCACCAGCAATGTATGTGAGCTGCAGCTTTTCCACATCCTCACAAACACTTTATAATGTCCATTTTTAAATTATAGCCATTATAGTGGATGTGAAGTAGTATCTCATGGTCATTTGTTTCTTTGATTCTTAAGCTGGTAGTTCACTTACTTAAAACTGAAAGTACTCTAAGAAATCACATTTCAGTATTAATATAAGCGTAGTATTAATTTATTGCTACTCTTATTATTTTAGTATCTACAATCACCTTTCTACTCCAATTTTCTCTGGGGAGTGTTTTCTTGGACTTTTTTTGGGGGGAGTGGGGTTTGGATCAATTTCATTCTGTCACCCAAGCTGGAGTGTGGAGTGTAATCTCTGTTCACTGCAACATCCACCTCCCCTGTTCAAGTCATCCTCCCACCTCAGCATCCTGAGTAGCTGGAAATACAGGCATCCGCCATCACACCCGGCTAATTTTTGCATTTTTAGTAGAGATGGGGTTTCACCATGTTGGCCAGGCTAGTCTCGAACTCCTGACCTCAAATGATCTGCCTAACTCAACCTCCCAAAGTGCTGGCATTACAGAGGTAAGCTACTGCACCCCAGCCTACTCCAGTTTTCTTAGTCTCATTTTTCTTAATCTGTAATGTTAGAACTATTCAAAAATAAGCTGGGTGCAGTGTACACACCTGTAGTTCCTGCTACTTGGGAGGCTGATGTGGGAGGATCTTCTGGGCCCAGGAGTTTGAGGCCAGCCTAGGCAACATAGCAAGACCCCATCTCTTACAAAAAGAAAAAGGAAAAAAAAAGAAGAGAGAGAGCACTCTCTACAAATAAAGAGATTAGCATGGGAGTATCACCTACAAGGACATGGTTTCAACCAACCCTATTCCTCTATTCATTAATAACTTAATTTCACGTTTGCTTGCATTAAATCATGGGGGTCTCACATTGAAATTCTTCCAGTACATGGAGAGGAAAGTGATGACTATGGTGAATATGTCTGACATGTAGGACTCTTGTTGAATTGCAGCTGAAGAAGATGCAATAGCATTTGTGTTTCTTCTGCTTATCTCAGAAGGGGAGAAATTTCTTCCTTCCACAAAATAGATTTTGTTCATGTGACATGTCAGGATATGATTTTATTGTATTGATTTTTAAATCTCATCATAAGTCACTAAACAAGACTCAGGCAGAAAAGGTGAGCCTGAGAGGCGGTGATTATGAAGCAATAAATGTGAGCTCTGGCATTGACTCAGTAGTTTTGTAAATGTATATTTGAATTAATCATATAACCTTTTGGTTTTCTCACTTACCAAATGTTGGAGTTGAAGTACAGAATCTTAACGGTTTCTTCTGAGACTAAAACTCTCATTCTGTGTTTCACTGAGGTCAATAGTAATAGGAATTACTGTTAGTAATTTTCTTCAATATAATAGTAATTTTTTTCTATTACTTATTCCTGGGCTTTTTATCTGAGATTTTGATTACTAAGGAAAAAAATGTTTTAAGGAAATTAAAGAGGAAGTTACTGACATTAGGAAAAGTGGTGATTTTACTGACCAAGCTGTGGCTATGTAATATGTTTTTGTATATACAGAATAGTCTCTTCAAAAGCACCTTGTGTGCCTGTGTTTGCTGTGGTTATATTTGATTTTGATTTCCAGGATAAATTTTAGTTCCTTATTTACATGTTAAGGGCGAGTAAATGAGGAATGGCCAATGACTTTAGTTTACAAAACATATTGCTAGGATCAGAGCGCAGACTTGGCCACAGTCCTGAATGATTTTCACCTAGCTTCAAGCCTGAGCAAATTGTTATCACTGGGGTAAAGGTTGGCTAGAAAGGAAATCATGTTTTTTGATTTTGTATGATGAATCTTTATAACCAAAGGCTAATAGAAACTATGTGTCATTGCCTTTCATTTGTTCTTAACAGAGGACATGGATTTCAAGCTTATTGGATTTCAGCATTTGCTGATTCACCTTTAAATCATTTCTCTTTTTTGTGTCTTTTTTTTTTTTCCTACAGGATGTTTTCACTCCAGAATGCAAATTCAAGGAATCTGTGTTTGAAAACTACTATGTGATCTATTCTTCCACACTGTACCGCCAGCAAGAATCAGGCCGAGCTTGGTTTCTGGGACTCAATAAAGAAGGTCAAATTATGAAGGGGAACAGAGTGAAGAAAACCAAGCCCTCATCACATTTTGTACCGAAACCTATTGAAGGTATGAAACCAACTGACTGTCTTTGTTGGACCCTTATTTGTGTGTTGACATCAATTCTGCTCCTTGCCCTTGTGCTCCAGAGAGTGTGCCTGGAATTTAACAGATCAGAAGAAAGATTCAAAACAAATATTCAGAAAATACAATAGTATCTTATTTATTTATTTATTTATTTATTTATTTATTTATTTATTGAGACGGAGTCTTGCTCTGTCGCCCAGGCTGTAATGCAATGGTGCAATCTCGGCTCACTGCAACCTCCACCGGGATTCAAGCAATTCTCCTGCCTCAGCCTCCGTAGTAGCTGGGAATTTCTTCCTATTAAAAAAAAAAAAAAAAGGAAAATTCTGTTACAAAGACTTGGCACTTGAAAAAATGCCTGAGTATAGAAGCTGGAAACATTTTGAAAGTAGAAAAGGAGTGGTAGTTACTATCTAGTATGTAATTTCCTCCTTTTCTAAGCCTAATAATTTAATTTCTCAAGATCCACCCTTGAAAAACAAATGATAGTTTTATATTTACGGTATTACCTTGCATCCTTCCCAGGTGAGCTTATCACCTTTCCGCTCATAATCATTTAATACTCTTACTCTGTTCATTTATTTCAAACTGACCATTAGAATAAACCTTTTTTTTCCCCTGAGGAAACCGATTTTTATCCTCATTTTATAGATGAAGAAATGTAATTTAAAGTAATTAAGTAACCAGTCCAAGACTGGTTGCTAGATAACCAGGGCTAGATAAATACAGAACTGGGATTGCAGTCTAAGCACCCTAATGTCAATGCCTATGTATGTAACTTCTGCGATGTATTGCCCTTCAATCTGAAGTAAGCCTATGAATATGCAAATACTCAGAAAAGTCAGTGATAGCAAAGCAGAAATGTTATCCTATGATGCAACTTGAATAGTAAACTAGTTTTAAACCATGCAAAATTGAGGCAAGTATACATGATATGATGAGAAACACTCATATTTGTAAACAATCAGATAAAACAGCTAATGGAATGCCATATTCAAGCTAGCCAAGAAAGAATTAACAATGCATCACTTCTTTTCTGGTAAATTCTAACAAGTTTTATTTCCTACTCAGTAAAAAAATTTGGACTAGATGATTCCTGAAGTTCTCTGGCAATGACATTGTATGGCAGTCTTTATAAGCCCTTTACTGTAAAACCACGTTCTTTCATTGAACCTAGCATAGAATTTACATGTAAAAATGGTCTAAACATATTTTGTTTATCATGAGCTATTTCCATTATTTGTGATTTTTTTTAAATGAGGGAATAGGATGAAAGGCATCCTAGCTATAACTTATCTTTAAATAGATTTTAGGCCAGACACGGCGGGTCACACCTGTATTCCCAGCAATTTGGGAAGTCGAGGCAGGTGAATCACTTGAGGCCAGGAGTTCAAGGCCAGCCTGGCCAACATGACGAAACCTCGTCACTACTAAAAAATACGAAAATTAGCCAGGTATGGTGGTGCACACCTGTAACCCCCACTACTTGGGAGGCTGAGGCAGGAGAATCCTTTTCAACCCAGGGAGGCGGATTTTGCCAGGAGCTGAGGTTGTGCCACTGCTCTCCAGCCTTGGCAACAGAGAAAGACTCTGTCCCAAAAATAAGTGAATAAATAAATAAATAAAGTTTTTGGTAATATTTTTCCATAGGGCAGGTATAAAGCACATAACTAGATGACACTTCTAGGAAACGATTAGAAAATGATAGCTCCATAAGAGATTAGCTACCTTGCTGCTAATAGGTTCACCAAAAAAAATTATTGACTATTTTATTTGTAATGTTTAAAGGCATTTTTGTAACCCTGTAAGCCCAGTGCTAATACTGTCAGCATCCTAACAGAGTCCAGACTGCACGGTAAATGAGCCCTTCGTTTGTGAGGGGAATTGACCTCTGATGGAGGAAAAGCCAAAGTAGGTTTTTTTTAGTTTTGGGTTTTGCTTTTTTGTTTGTTTGTTTGTTTACTGCTTATTTGTTTTTCAAATATGTCTGCCTTTATACCAGTCCTGCTGGTGTTTTCTTCTGAATGTCAGGATTCCCAAAATTAAGCTCTGCCAGTTTGAGGGTGGTTAAGTCCTATACTGATAACACAATAATAATTACCCACCAGCCCATTTCCCTTCACTCTTTCACATCTCATCCTGTGTTTAGAGAACAGGAGTGTTAATGAGGGGTTTCAGGGTCACCTATTCTGATAGACTGACTTGATATTTAAGCACATTACTATGTACATTGTACATAAACCTCTACCTACATGGGTCCCCTCCCCTGGCATTTTGGACAACAGCACAGGCTTCCTGATTCTCAATTCTGCCCTTTCAGAGTATTGTTCAAAGCACAGATAAGTAACTCCCCCAGATGTAAAGTGTTTTACTGGTGACCTCCCCCTTTAGCATTAGATACAGCAGCCAAATACTCTGACAAAGAACAAAATACAGTCTCCTCCTTTTCTCCTCCCTCCTCCTTCAAGAAGCACATTACTCAGCTCCTGCAGGTGACTGAGTATTCAGGATCTGGTTCTTACCTTCTGGGGGGGAAAAAAAATCTGTGTACTTTGCAAAGATTTAAGCTTCTAGAGCTGAGTCCCGGAGAGATAAATATATCTGCAAATAAGATCACTAAGGTTCAGTTGAGAACCATCTGTAGAGAAGTATTAAACTTGGAATAAAGGAATATTGATTTATTTTTCCCAGTTTATTTTATAGTGGGGAGACAGTGCTAACACGCACACACACACACACACGCACACACACTTGGGCATATACATGTTATCCATTTTCTTTGTTAGAACTGGTGCTTTAAGCTCATAGAATCTGATTTAAGTCTCAGAAGAATGTAAACTGCTGTTTCCCAAACATCAGTATCAGAACCATCTGTAGTGTTCTTAGAAGCTAACAGATTCTCAAACCAAATCTCCAAAGTGATCTGATGTTTTAAACCTAGGTATGACCTAGGACTCTATAGGTTTAAAACCCTGTCCTGGTGAATTCTGATGGCACTGAGTTTGAGATGCAGTGTTCTGAATTTGGTGTTTCTAAGCTCCTTTTGGTCAAATCTGGCCATGGATGATTTAAACTTATTCATATCATTGTGATCAATATATTGGACTAAATCTAATGTAATATAAATTGTCTCTTTGACATGAAATTTAGTATATTATGTATGTTACATTTTTACATTCCCTACTACTATTAAGACAGGTATATTTTAGTGCAGGGTTAAATTACTATATGAAGTTAGTAGAGGTAGTACCAATTATTTTATTAAAGTGACCTCCTAGAGCAACCCAATGAAAATCAAGTAACCAAGAATACAGAAGTGTCTAATTCTTTGGGTCAAAATTTGGCAATGATTTGCTAAGCAATTTTTGTTTGAATGAAAGCAAGTGTGTTAGAGAAGTCAAGAAACAGAATGGCTACTCCATAGGCAGAGCAGCCTTGCTAAGTAATTTTGAGAAAATAATTTATCTCCTTCCACCTCAGTCATCTCTGAAGATAAAGTCTATTACAAATTCCACCTGCTTCTAAGGAATAATATGAAAATTAGACATTGTAGAAAGTTGGATTTCTCAAGAGAATTCCGTCAGATCAAACATGAAGTGCCTTTTTCATTTTATCTTAGAAAATGGACATTGTCTTATTGTGTTTTGTATTGGAAAAATGCTGTGAGATGTGGCATTGCATGAGAAATTAAAGGCAATGAAAATGGAATCTGGAAGGAAAATAATAATCCCTTCAAAACTACATAATAAGATACCAAAGAACAGAGCAAATCAGGAGTCCTGATGTTATAAAGCTCCAACTGGTAGGACACTAATGCCAAATTTGGTATTTTTATTTCAATAAACTGGAAATAGAAATAAATGCCTTGATTCTCTTTTGGACCCAACCATACTAAAAGACAAAAGCAGAAAGATGGAGCAAAAAAGAACCTCTCTGCCAGTAATTGTTTTAATTACAGAAAGGATAATAGCTGCAACTCTTTCTTTTGCGTTCTGGATTTCTGCCAGCCTGTGATACTCCTGCAAACCATTGTAACTTATTCCAACTAGCTTTTTCTGGTTTTTGAATGTAGTCTTTAATACAACCCTCCTACCTCTTCCCCACACATTCTTCCTCTTTCTCTCTCTCTGTTCCTCATGCAAATATTGCTTTTTGTTTCTTTCTAAATGAACATATAGATGCTTTTGTTCACAACATCTCTTAACTCATTATAGTAAATATGTATAGCACGGTGAATGCATTTCTAAGGCAATGCATGTCTTCCAAAGCAGCACTTAAAATTCTCCTGCAGTTCCAAAAGGATTCCATGTAACATTAATTAAGGTGTGAAATTGCTTTATTTAAATTACCCACACCCTTCTATGATCTGCTATTAAGACAATTAAATATCTTCAATGGTGCATTAACTAACACAGCAGTCTAACCTTTTAGCTTCTTGGAAATTACAGAGGACCAAGGAAAATTCAATTAAATTCGTAGTAATAAAATGATTAATCATATTTAACTTGTCTTTGATGGTAAACTAGTAGTCGATGGGGGTTCTTTATAGAGTTTAAATATTTAGTTTTATTAAAAACAGAAGTTAAATTGTTTTTATTTGGAAAATAGAATTTGTCAGAACAACTACAGTGTTCCCACACGCAGACTGTTCAACTAACTCTCCACGACAGAGTGACATTGACACTGAAAAATTAATACCTGCTACTCCTCATTACTATTAGTACTCTCAAATTTCAAAGGATCTGTCAAGAATATAGCAACAATATAAAGTAATGATTAGTAGCAGCTATACTACCTTATATTCCATTTGAATGGCATATTGTCATTTCAACATGCTTTCTGAACCACCAGAGTATCATTTAATAGCCACTAAATCGTTGGAAGTATGAAGGTTAAGATTTACTATCCCTGTTTTCAACACCAGGAAGATGTCATTTCTAGAGGTTAACTCACTCAAGTGTATATAGTTAGAAACAAGCAAAACCAGAGCTGTTACCTTGTAACTTCAAATGTCATGCTTTTCCTACTATAAATGTGATGTGATGTGATTGTGTGTGTGTGTGTAAATAGGCGTTGTCATTCCTTAAAGTCATTCAGTTTAGTTACTTAATCAGTTGTGTCTGTGTGCGTGTATTTGTGTGCACCTTCTTATGAATTAGAATCTGCAGAGGCAAGACATAGATACAAATATGTATTCTTAGAAGACTCAGGTATATCTCATGGAAGAATTAAGGACAGCAACTCTACAAGTTGAGTGTGCATCAGAATTACCTAGAGAGCCCACTAAAGCATAGATTGCTAGGCCCCATCTCCTGAATTCTTAATTCTATGGGTTTGAGTTGGCCAAATAATTTGCATTTCTTAACGTTGTTGCTGTTGGTGGTGGTGATTAGGGGTTATGCCTTGAGAATCACTAAGTTTGGGGAACCGTCTGATGCAATGATCCTCAGAATCTCTTTCCTTCCTAGACTCTGTAATGTACCAAATATACAAGGAAAGGTAAGGGTGGTCGTCAACTTTCTTGGTTTATTTTCTTTTTCATTTATTTTTCTTATTTCTGTGAAGATGAGGCTTATTAATTGATTATTCAAATATCACTGAACTAAAGGAGCTTGATAAATATTGTCCACCGTATAGTATTCCTTGCTCCCTTTGTGTCAAAGTCATCAATTTTATGTTTATATTGGTCAATTTCAGGGAACTCAGCCCAAGTTTAGGACCTTAGAGAAAGTAAAGATTCACTGACTTTAAAGGTAAAAGAAAAATCAACTTTACTCCAACCAAAGACTTCTTCAGTTAGTCACTGTAGCATAGTAGATAGGAATATTCATTTGGAAAATAACTATGAAACACCTACTAATAGCATCTTTCACTGTGCTAATGCAGATGCAGTAGTACTCAAGGAAAGACAATTTTGACTTGATAGTGTTTATGTCTGAAAATGGGTAAAAAATACACAATTAAAAATAAGCAGGCATTTTAAAACATCACTAGAGATTAGTTCCAAGAAAAAAAAAAGTGGGACTGTATTTAAAAGGATGATGAAGGTAAACTTTTTAGGGAAGATGACATAAATGACATTGGAACAGTAATCTGAATGAAATTTAGTAGTAAACCATGCAAAGATGTGGTACAAGGTTTTTGCAGGCAAAACTGACAGATTCCAAAGGCTGTTATAGAATCTGAGCATGTCTAATAATGAGCAAGAAAGCCAATGTGACTAAAATGGATTAAAGAAATGGAAGGTAGAAGAGGAACTTAGAGGGAAAGCAAAGACAGTATAATTTGAGGGCTTGTAACCACCTTCAGGACTTTAGATTTTATGGTTAATGTGATGTGGATTCATTATAGATTTTGAGCAGAATTGCAGAGAAATCAGCCAGGATCTTAAGCAAGATAATATCAGCTTGGACTCCAGGGTTTTATAACTAGAGGTAGAGAGAATGACTTTGAACTTATTTTGAAGTTAAACCTGAAGGAGCATGCTAATGGATTGGATGTAGGTTAGATAAAGAGAGAAATCAGAGATGGCTTTTAGGTGTTAGGCATGATCAACTGGGCGAATAATGGGTCTGCGTGCTGAAATGTGTACACACACACACACGCACACACGCACACACACACACACCCAACTTAAATATGACATTTTTAAAATCACTTCTAATCCCCTAGTACTGGTTATTACAACGCAGACACTACTGACATTTTGGGACTTTGGGTTGTAGAATTACTTGTTGTGAGGCACGTCCCTGTGCATTGGAGGATAGTTAGCAACATCTATAGCCTCTGTGTTCGGGATACCAATAGCAAATCATCCTCTCTAGTGGTGACAGACGCGTCTCAGATATTACCAAAGATTCGCCGAAGGCAAATTCACCGCCGCTTGACAACCACCGTGCTGGGTTCTATGACGCTTTTCAAACGCGGAGACTGTCTTGTTTGGAAAAAGTATTCCCTTGTGTGGAACTTTCTCACATTATAGAACATTAGTAATACCACCCTGACCCTCATCACTATAGTTGTGACAAGAAATGGGGAGAACACTTGCCTGGTTTCTTCACACTGCTAAGCAAATGAATGTAGCTGCTGGCTGACTCCTGGGGAGCACTAACATTTATTGGAAAGGGAGGCTCCTGCAAAGGAGAATAAAGTAGAGTAGCCAGTGATTTAGCAGAAAGACTAGGCTACTTTGATTGATGTTCCAGAAGCCAAGTGAAAACATCTTGTCAAAAAGGTGGAAATAATTAACTGTATCCAACACTGCTGGAGTGTCTAGCAAGTTGCTAAATGAGAACTGATCATTGCTTTTGTAACTCGTGGTCCGTAGTGACGTGACATGAGTGATTTCAGTGAAACGGAAAAAAGTCTGACTGGAAAGAATTAAATAATAACTGGAGGCAAAGAAAAGAAGAAGATAATACTGAATATGAAAGTTCTTTTGAGAACTTCTGCTATAAAAAGGAAGTAGAGAAATGAGGAGGGAGTTGGTGAGAAACATGACAGTTACATGGTAGGGTTACTTGTTTTAAAAGCTATTTCATATATTTATATACTGATGGGAACAATCTGGGATAAGCCGAAATTGGGATTACAGGAGAGAGGGACACCAAAGAACACTGAGTAAAAGGGCTGGGATTGAGTGCACCGTGGCGCTCTAGATTTAGATAAGAATAGGACAGTGCAAGCATTTTAACAAGCAGGAGTCAGAACATGTGAGGGCAGATGTGCATAGGTTGATAATTCTTTGCCATGGAAACGTTTCTCATCTGATTCTCCTTTCTAAGTGAAATATAAAGTCAGATAGTATATTGTCTTGGAAAATAAAGAAAGAGGAAGAATTAGAAGGAGAGAGGGAGAAAGAAAGAGAAAGAAAGAAAGAGAGAAAAAGAAGGAAGAAAGAAAGGAGTGAGAAAGAAAGGAGAAGAACGAGAAGAAAAAGAAGAAAGAAAGAGAAAGAAAGGAGAAAGAAAAAAAAGAGAGAAAGAAAAGAGAAGAATGAGAAGAGAAAGAAGAAAGAAAAAGAAAGAAAGGAGGGAAGAAAGGAAGGAAAGAACGAACAAATGAACAGAAAGAAAAAGAAAGGAAGAAAGAAAGGAAGGAAGGAAGGAAGGAAGAAAGAAAAGAAAGAAAGAAAGAAAGAAAGAAAGAAAGAAAGAAAGAAAGAAAGAAAGAAAGAAAGGAAGGAAGGAAGGAAGGAAGGAAGGAAGGAAGGAAGGAAGGAAGGAAGGAAGGAAGGAAGGAAGGAAAAGGAAAGAAAAGAAAGAAAATGAAAAGCAGGCAGGCCTATTTCCTGAGTCTGTGAGAGAAAGAAAGAAAAGAGAAGAATGAGAAGAGAAAGAAGAAAGAAAGAAAAAGAAAGGAGGGAAGAAAGGAAGGAAAGAAAGAACGAATGAAAAGAAAGAAACAAACAAAAGAAAGAAAGAGAAAGAAAGAAAGAAAGAAAGAAAGAAAGAAAGAAAGAAAGAAAGAAAGAAAGAAAGAAAGAAAGAAAAGAAAGAAAATGAAAAGCAGGCAGGCCTATTTCCTGAGTCTGTGGAGGGGCTGAGGTGGTATTGGAAGCTTGAGGTGCAAGGAGCAGGTGTGAAATAAGTCACTGAGAAGAATGAGAGAGCGGATTGACCAGAAAGATGTAGTAGAATTCCAGAAAGTGTTGTGTACCACCACCATGAGGTTTGGGGTCAAGATTTTGCCTTAAGACCAGTCAACACAGTTTTATGTTTTTCAACATATTTAGACATACTCAACTGTTAGGCTATCAGCTTAGAGCAGGGGCACCAGGGTTAATCTCACATGGATTTTAAAGCTGACTGCCCTGTATTGCTATATTACTTTGGACAAGCTACCCTCTTTGTTTTTCAGTTTACTCAGCTGCAAAACAGGCCACTAAAAGTATCTATTTTTAGGGTCATTTGAAAAACTGTTTGTATGTATAATGTGCAGGCATATAGTAAGTGCTCAGTTAATGTTAGATAGTATTATGAAGATGGCTACTGCTTAAATAAGAGAGTACCCATAGGATGGTACTTGGCACCTGGTTTATTATAGCTGTGTGCTTTATAAATAACAGCAATGCCCAAGATTTTACTTTTTTCATACTTTTAACAGTCATTGTTTCACTGTAATTTTTTCAGAAGAAATTTATAACTAAAATAGAAGGTACTGTTGAATGCTAAAAGTTGTAAATAGGGAAATATGAGCCACCACGATGGCAAGGAAAGCCTGCATATCCTGATAACTGCATTCTCAACACAGGCACCAGCGAAAAGAATATAATAGAAAAATATCAAATAGAAAGCTTGCCCTGGAAAAAATCCATACCTAATCCTACAAAGAGAAAATGGATTTTTTTTGACAATACTTCAAAGCTCAGTGATATATATTTCACATTTCTCCTTTTCTAAAAGTGTAATTATTCACTTTAAAATGAAGCAAGAACTAAATAAATAGAACAAATACCATATATCACCACGAAGTCAATATATTATGGTCTGGTTCTGAGCAAGTATTGCATGTTATTTGTATTCCCAGAACTGCAGCGCTTTCCGTGGCTACAAGGTCAGTGCGTGGTCGGACAGCTGTTAAAATCAAAACCTGCACTGTGCTGGGTCACCTGGTAACTACTGTCTATCTCCCAAGTGCATTCTGCTGACATTCAAGGGTTAAACTGGCGATTCCTAGTAAACACTGTACTTTGAAGTAGCACATACTGTGAGCTGTGTTATTAGAAAC
Source organism: Papio anubis (assembly GCF_008728515.1). Lineage (NCBI taxonomy): Eukaryota > Metazoa > Chordata > Mammalia > Primates > Cercopithecidae > Papio > Papio anubis. The sequence goes on along the minus strand of NC_044977.1, from coordinate 188,094,193 downwards.
CCTTGCTTGTCCTTGTGTCTAAAAATAAGGAGGAACACTCTCGCACCAAATCTCTACCTTATTTTCACTCAGAAAGCCGGGTTGAATCTCTCCGTTTCAATCTACGATAGCTCTAGAAAAGTCAAAAGCATGAATAGAAAGAAACATTAAGAAGAAGGAAGAAAATGGAAATGTAAATCAGAATAGAGGAAAAATAAGAAGAAAAGCAGTGAAATAAGACTGTGCTTTGATTTGAAGAAAGAGTACTGAAGAACCAAAAGGAAATGCTTTCTCTTCAAAACATCTCATTTTACCATTCGTCCAAAACTATTACGATGACACATACGTTAGAGGAACAATGATATTTTATCTCAGAAATATCCTGGGGTCAGGGGAAGCAAATATTTATTTTCCTACTCTATGTACTTGACAAATGAATAGAAACAGGGCAAGCAGCTTGATCAAGGACAACCCAGAGAAGCCAGATGAAAGTGAAATAACATTGTTTATCATGCAGGCCTTGCATCTTTAGGACACTGAACATTCTTGAAATTTGGGTACTGAAAGTGTGTTGGAAAAATAGTATCAAGTGCAATCAGAAAGAAACAAAGTTTAAAATCAGTCTTATGTTAAGTACTATCTATAATATCATACCTGCTGAAAATAAAATCTGTATCACAAGTGTAGCCCCAAGATCCTGAGTGAGACATGTTAACCAGTAACATCCCACATTGTCTAAATTAGAGGATTTGTTTCAAATGTCATATGGGAAGTGCCACTGAATCTGAGTTTTTGTGAAACGCAATTGGGGAACTGGGAAGACAAGAATGATAGGGAGTTTCTATTTGTTTGTTTTGTTTTTGCGTTATTTCCAGTCTAGAAATAACTGCTTATCATAAGAACTAAAATATCAAATTTTGTTCTCATAGTTGAAGTAGGCTCCAATGCATAACACAGAGGAAGCAGGGAAAAAAATTTCAAGAAAAAAAAGAGATTTTAAAAAATTCCAGCACCTCCTAAAGCACAGTGGATCTATTCCTGGTGAAATAATATTGCTCATTATAACAGAAAGAGATGAAAAAAGTCCCTCTTGAAATACATTGCACTTTGAACTACTACAAATCAGGGGACTAGGAATCTTTCTGGTTAATAATAAGGATCCGATTATTAGAAGAGAACCTTAATCTGGCATAGGATAAGAATAATTTGAGAACCACAGTTTAAGAGTTGTAGAATTTATGTAGCTATTGAAGATCAGAGCCTAGACAGTTCTCTGGACACACTTGTTAAAGGTTTCCGCTCATTGCTGAATAGCATGTGATTAGAAATTAATAGCAGAACTCCAAATTCTAGTACTGATATTTATATAAGATCATGAATAAATTTTACTATAAAGTACATGTGATTCCCATTTTCTATGTGATATTTGTAATTCTTCATACTTGTTCATAGCCAAAAAGCCAGAAGCAATGATACTAGTAATTCTTAATTTATTTTTTGTTTGTTTAGGCTTCTTAAATAAAGCTCCCCCTAAAACAAAAGAACATGTTTTAGCATGCCCAAATGAACCCCACCTTTCAATTGCATTCGGAATTATGGTACTTGGAAGGGGTATATTAGATGGGCAGTGGGCCCTATACACGTAATGGGTCTTCAACTAGATTTATTCCTACCAAATTGTGATTGTGTTTGCAAAGCACCAGAACAACTCATCAAAGTTTCAAATGCTGCCAGCCTTTCCTTACAGAGCTCATTCAATGAGATTCAGTTTGAATGATTTTTCTTGACTATACTGACTAGTTGTATCCATATCATGTAAACGTAGACATTTTTCTACATAAAGGAATTAATAGATTTTTCTTTATACACTCATGTCTGATGGATATTAACTCTTCATTTACTATTATGTCACTTAATTAACTAAGTATATTAACTCTTCATTTACCATCATATTGAGGCTGATCTATATGATGGTCGTGGTTTAAATTTTCTGGCCTGGAATTCAGCAAAGTCTGACACCAACTAGCCGTATCCTTCTTATTCGTCATCACCTCCCTGTTTTACCCAGTCTGGTAGTGTTTATTTTTGCATTTACAGCACATCTGAATTAGGACTAGCTACATTGTATGTGCTCAGTGGCCACATATGGCTAAATGGATGCTATACTAGGCAGCACAGTCCTAGAATATTTTCATCAGATTCCTCTATCCTTTTCCTCACCCTGTACCTCCTCAATTATATCTCAACTCTCTCTTCCTGAATACAGTTCTAAAACTAAGGTTTTTGATTTTTGGGGAATTGCTGGTTCTTCCTATGCCAATAGAACACCTCTGGCTTTAATAGTCATTTCTTATACCTTATACTCAGGACAATTCAGGACAAGTTGTTTGTGTGTTTGCTTTTTATTTGTGGTAAAATACGATAATACAAAATTTACCATTTTAATCATTTTTAAGTATATATTTCATTGCCGTTAAGTACATTCGCATTGTTGTGCAAACATCACCATCATCCAACTCCAGAACTTTTTCATCTTCCCCAGCTGAAACTCTGTGCTCATTAAACGTGAAATCCCCATTCTCCCCCAGCCCCTGGCAAATACTGTTCTATTTTCTGCCTCTGTGAGCTTGACTACTCTAGGTATCTCACAGAAGTGGAATCACGCAATGTTTGGCCCCTGGTAACTGGCTTATTTCACCTAGCACAGTTTCTTCAAGGTTCATTCATGTTGTGGTATTTGTCAGAATTTTGTTTTTAAGGCTGAATAATATTTCATTATATGTATAGGCCTCATTATATATACCCATTCATTTGTCAATGGACATTTTGGTGCTTCCATCTTTTGGCTAGAGTGAATAATCCTTCTACGGACATGGATGTACAGATAGATGCTGGGGTCCCTGCTTTCATTTATTTTGAGTGGACACCTACAGGTGGAATTGATGGATCCTATGGTACATCCATATTTAATTTTTTGAGGAGTCACCATTTCATTTTCCACAGTGGCTGCACCAATTTACACTGAAGTAGAAATGCATAAGGGTTTCAGTTTCTCCACATACTCACCAACTCTTGTTGCTTTCTTTTTTGATTTTTTTATAACAGCCGCACATTTTCTTTTATTACCATTTCCGAATGACTTTAGGAATATTTACTGAAGTTAAGGCCAACTTAAATCTTGATTAACATACAGACGTAAGAATTCAAACACTGATATGTCAGTCATTTTACATTGTTTATTGAATAAATTATGGTATTTCTGATTTTATTCAAAACTCTTAACTAGGACCTTGAAACTCTACACATTCATCCTGGCCCTGCCACTACCCACTATCCGACTTTATGGAAGTGGCTTAATTTCTTTTATATTTAAAAAATGAGGGTGATAATTTCTCACCTACTATATTCACTGGGTTGTTATAATTGTAAAATTTAGTTAATCAATTTAAAATTACTTGGAATACTCTGAAATGATAGATTTATTCAAGGACTTATCATTGAGGGTGCTATATACATCACGGTGATTTTCGTTTACATTTTGCACATGTAATCCACTTTAAAGAACACTTACGCCTTGTTTTCTTCCTCAATTTTGTTTCATTATTTACCATGTACATTCAGAATAGCAGTCATTAAGTGTAATGCAACTATGGATGGTAGTAAGTCAGTTATATTACTGAAGGGAGGTACTTTATTCTTTCTTGCCTTTCTAATTGGATTATGGTCTTTTAATTAACATTGTAATTCAGAAATTTGATTGAGACTTATTCCGCTTTACTTGTCAGCTTCTTAAATCAGATGTATTACTGAATCCTAGGTCCTGTAAATAACAATGAAAATTAATGCTCAAGAAATTACATTTAATCTATTGCTTTGACCAAGGTTTTGCTCTCTGTACTTGTATTTGCATGCAATTTCTAGAATAACTTTAGTTTGCATTCTCTGAACATCTTTTTATTTTGGCTAACAGAAGTATAGAAATTTAAATACCTATTTGATTTATTGAGGAGGAGGGCAGTTTTCATCAGTGAACTGGAAAACCTACCTTTTACTTGTCGTTTTCTAACTGGGACATGAACTAGGTTTTCAAAACCCTTGATTTTATTACTCCATTTAGTGCAAAGATTGGGAAATGAGAAATTGAGTTGTATGAGAAAAAGAGCAAATTGTACATCCTGCGGTGGCACTGGTGAGTTTGGGTCTTTTTGAAACACTGTCTATTTTCAGATGTCAGTTTGCAATACCTCTCAATATAAGGATGGCCAGCAGGGTTAAAGTACTGGAGAAGTTATCTGCAGTAGTCATTATAATAGTAACATTGTGTGCTGACACAAATGAAGCGTTTTATGTGCAAGTGAGAAAGAAAAAAAAAGATACAAGTGAACGCTTTGGATAGAATCTGTGGCATAAGAAAACTAAAAAGGAAATTGCAACTCTAAGAAACTCAGCTAAAAAAATGATAAAAATGGCCGGGCGCGGTGGCGCCAGCCTGTAATCCCAGCACTTTGGGAGGCCGAGACGCGCGGATCACGAGGTCAGGAGATCGAGACCATCCTGGTTAACACGGTGAAACCTCGTCTCTACTAAAAATACAAAAAACTAGCCGGGCGAGGTGGCGGGCACCTGTAGTCCCAGCTACTTGGGAGGCTGAGGCAGGAGAATGGCGGGAACCCGGGAGGCAGAGCTTGCAGTGAACTGAGATCGCGCCACTGCACTCCAGCCTGGGTGACAGAGCGAGACTCCGTTTGAAAAAAAAAAAAAAAGATAAAAATACACACTTTAATGAGAATTAAAAAATTTATTCTTCAAGTATCCCCAAATGAAGCTTAAGAATTTGCAGGTCAAAATATATTATTTTTTAGAAAGGAGATTTTTGTAAATTCTTTGAGATTCTGATTTAGCAATCTGTAGTGCGGCCTGCAGATGTTTGAGTTTTCAGAGCTGATTAGGTGACAGAGTTGGGAAGACCTATTTTATGGTATCATATGAATAGCGTTCCAGCTGAATCACTTCGTTGCTTCTTGATGTTCCCTGTGCATTGAGCAGTTATATGTAAATGGTTGTATTTTGCACAAATAAAAAACTATGCCTTAATTTTGGAGTTTTTAATTATTTTTATAATAGAAAGAGAGGTAAGAGCCATTGGACTTAGGGAACTTCAAGATTCTGGCAAGATTTTCCATAAGGATCTTCTATTTATTGAAACAAAACAAGAAAAAGAAAGACAAACTTGAATGACTTACTTGTATCATTTGAAAATTATATATCTACTCTCTGAGCTGGTTTCCTATGTATACTCTGTTACTTCAGCCAAAGGCATTTAGTCCTTTGGGGATGCTGGAAGAGCCATCAGTGCAGTAATTGAAATACTTTAAAATCTCATTAAAATATATGTGGCTAATTTGCGTAACAGCCTTAGCACACATATTTTATACATATATTTTCTGCTACTCATAGTGTAGTCTGGGTTTTATCAGCATCAACATCACCTGCGATCTTATTGAAAATGGAGACTCAAGCTCACTACAATCCTTCTGATTCATTATCTGCGTTTTAACAATATTCCTAGGTGATTCGCATGTACAGTAACATTTAAGAAGTTCTATAATTGAATACATTGGAAGAAATCTGTCTCCTCACCAGTCTCAGGAGACTCTCACTTGTACTCTAAATTCTGTTTTAGTCTAGTTTTGGATTTAGAATACTTTCAGCCAAAACAATTTATTTCTATATTCTCTGAAGATCAGTTATTCAAAATGCTCACAAATAAATCAGCTCCTTACGTTTCATAAACATTTTTTGGTACTTGCTCTATGCAAGGCATTTAATCTTCACAAACATGCTATTTTTCATTTATGAAAATGTGTCCAACTTAACAAGCCTAGTAGATGGCTGAGTCTGGGTGTGGATCCAGGTCGCGTGGTTCCCAAATCGGTAACCACTGAAAGTTCAAGGGAGGAGGCTCTTTGATGTTGGAAGTAACATTCAAATTATTAAACCTTTGTAATGACGATTCAATAGGTGGAGATACCTGTTTGTTCCTAAGCCGAGGATAAAAGTAACTCCTGATATTTTCATAAGACATATCATATACTCTTATCTAGTCACATTTGTCTATTTCACAACACTATAATGAAGCTGAATTAATGTGTTTTGTAGGTATAACTATAATTTGAAAGCATTGTTCTTCCTAAACAATTATCTAGGAATAGCCGTGATGGCTCACAGATGACTGAACTTTACAGCCAGACAAAACAATAGAGGAGAAAAGAACTGTTTATGTAGATGTGAACGGAAGTCTCATGCTTGCATAATCACATTCCCTATTGATGAATGACTAAAAAGTCACGGACTGTGTTTCTTACTTTGGGTAAATCTAGGGCAGTCGGGGAAATTGCTTCTTCTTTTTTCCTTTTCTTTGTCCTCCCTTATTTTTTTACATAGGATGCCCTGGAAATGACAATACATATTTCGGTTTGATACGGCATCATATTTCCTATGGTAGGGTAAAGATTAGGAACACGTAAATAAATACTTTTTTACCGACCCAAATTAGACTACAGATTAAGGACCAAAAAGTGGAGTATTTCCCATGTCTCCTCTGACTCTGGATGAAAATCCTGTTTTCTAGGTTAGGAAACTAAAGATTCAAGCCTTGTCTATGAGAGAACAGAAACAACTTAAATGTCTATAGGTCAAGAAAAGTTGAAAAGGTTATGACTAAAAGAACTGGAAGAAAATTATGTGTATCCACTGAATATGTTATCAAGTTAAAACTGTTTTTTATAATGGGAAGAAGAGCTTGTGATGAGAGTGAAGAATATTGTAAAACCAAATTTGAAAAGCTTATTGAAGCAAATGTATGTCCACTATCGTAAGTAATTTTTTGTTATTTTGCCTTTCAGTGTGTATGTACAGAGAACCATCACTACATGAAATTGGAGAAAAACAAGGGCGTTCAAGGAAAAGTTCTGGAACACCAACCATGAATGGAGGCAAAGTTGTGAATCAAGATTCAACATAGCTGAGAACTCTCCCCTGCTTCCCTCTCTCATCCCTTCCCCTTCTCTTCCCTCCCATTTACCCATTTCCTTCCAGTAAATCCACCCAAGGAGAGGAAAATAAAATGACAACGCAAGACCTAGTGGCTAAGATTCTGCACTCAAAATCTTCCTTTGTGTAGGACAAGAAAATTGAACCAAAGCTTGCTTGTTGCAATGTGGTAGAAAATTCACATGCACAAAGTTTAACACACTTAAAAGCAAAGGAAAAAATAAAATCAGAACTCCACAAACATTAAATTAAACTGCATTGTTATGCGTAGAAGGCTAATTGTAATGAAGACATTAATAAAGATGAAATAAAGTTATTACTTTAAAGGAAAGGGTTTTGGAGAACTGAACTCACAAACTGATGTTATATACTAAATAGCTTAAACTCATGATAATGCTGCGATGTGTGGTTTTGCTTGATTTTGTATTTTATTTGGGCATCTGGAATTGACACACCATTACATTCTGTTTGCAGGATTTTTTTGTAACCATGGAATTGAACATTTCCAAATTATAAACTATTCTAATACCTATAAAATATATAGCCAGGAACCATTTATCATCAAGAAAAGAGTAAGAAATTATTTTTGAGATGTAATTTAAGATTGTCTTATGTAAAAGGAAAGTCTTGTATTGAATCGAATAGCCTTAACGAGTTTAATTATTTCGTAAAAATAATTTCAAATTATCCTAGAGTATAATATTTTTATCAAAGATATTATTTCAGAAGTTTTTTGTTTTTTGGTTTTTTTTTTTCAGTAATTTAGGAAAAAAAGTTACTGTTCTAATGCTGAAGTGACTTTTGGGAATTCTTTGCCAGTGCCATGTCTAGGTGGTAAGATATAAGTTACTTGCTGTTGGCATTTGGTCTGATTTTTTGCTTTGTGGACACCTTTGAGTATAAGTGCATGTTTTAGAAAGCTTTGTATCCTGTCTTGCAACAGGAAAGAAAGAAGAGGGGTTTTACATAAGGAAATAAGTCCTAGGAAATTAGTCAATGCAAATTGCATTTGCCTTTGTACCTTACCACAGTCTTATATTGTTTTTTAAACTCTGCCATGAAATTTGGAGACATGACTATGAAATTCCTAACTTACTATCTTATGAAGCCAGTAGCTAATTTGTTGCTACACACACACACACACACACACACACACACACACACACACACACATCCTCATTTACAAGTCCAGTTTGCAATTCGTTTGTTTCCTAGAACACAGAAAGGTACCAGTAATACACTAAATTTTCAAGGGGTGTAGAGAAATAATATGGAATTAGCAGCTATGACTCCAACAGACAGGATTGTGTGAGCAGCTTAAAGTAGCAAAAAAGAACTCAGTGTAAGAGAAGGCACATACATAGTTAAGAATACTAAAGTATTTTTAAAAATCAAGGAAGCAATAAATGTTCTATAATTTGCATTGGAATAAATAGATCTATTTAGTCCTACAAATCAGGAGTGGTGTAGAGACATCCAAATTTAAAGAAAAAAACCACACAAAACAGAATGTTAAAAAATGTATGCAGATTTATGGATATTACCAATGAGAAGACATAGCATGTAACTTCTCCTATATCTCTACTGTCCAGCATGTATTGTTCCAAATACGACTCCCTAAATATATACACTTTGCAGAAGCTCTAGGCCCTCACCTCAAACCTTGCCATTGGTTGCCGTATTTCAAGGTCAACATAGTTTCCCTCACTTTACACAATCATTATTCTTCAATAGTGGATCATATCCTTCACCAAGTATCCTATTTATGTTATCTAGAGGTTAGCAGAAAATGAAATGAAGGAATTTACCTAAGCAGTTGGGAAGAACAAATGTTATGCATCTAGGCAAAGATTTTGAAGATACATTTGTAAGAGATATTTGTTTAACCAAAATATTTGGAAAGTAACAAAGAAAGACATTTAAATTTTCTAAAAATGGACTTGCTCTTCTAGGAAAAGAATACCCTTGGGGGAAAAAATATAACTCTAGCTGTATTTCTTCTTGTCGCTCTTGATTCAACTTGATTATAAATACACCTGTCACTACCAGAACCAAAAAAAAAGAAAAAAGAAAAAATCCCAAACACAAAGTTTATTTTATTTGAAAAAAATTAAAAAGGAACCTCAACACTATGGGACACTGGCTCTCTTAGCATGAAATGACTTGAGCTTTTGTGGTGATACACACAGGTACACATTCATCAGTGAAACAATTGATGGTTTCACAAATAATACAATTGATGAAATTCATAAAAAATCAATCACAATGGTGATTTCATGACAAAATATATTTAATTAAGTTGGTTATGAAAAAAATAGAGATATGAATCACTAACAAAATTCCTCCCTCTATTTTCAGTGGCTACTCATCATTTATCATCTAGACTCACATTTATCTCCTTCCTGATAGCAGTTAAGAAAGAATTCTAACCACCCAATTTGTATATTGTTTTTCTCTGTATTATGTTAAGCAAATGTTCACTGCAGTAAAATGTTTTGGAAATTAGCTTTGTCTTATTTCCAGTTTAGTTCAGAGAATTAATTGGAAACCTTGTTTCTTTTATACATAAACCTGACAAAAAAATGTAGCTTAGAGCAAAGGGTGAATGTTAGCTTAACTGCTGCTTATGTCTTAAGTACATAAAACCTTTAATAGAATAAGCCAGTAGTCACTGAGTTTTTAAAAATATTACCATGTATAAACATATAATATCCAACTTCATCCAAAAATATGATTGAGTTTAAGTACTTTGTTTTTCAGGCATATTTCAAGTATAATACTTCTTTGATTCTCATTGTTCTGATTTCTGGGTCTTCAATTCATTCATCACCTATTCCTTTTTAAGTAAAATAAGTTTTATTTTTTGAGTTGCATTGGGATTTTTCCCAGGAAAAATATGACTTTTAGTAATGCTTTGCAATTGGCTGTGCAGATATAAATTAAGATATGTTTATCCTGAGTTCTTATTGGAATACGTTTCAAAATCAACGAGCTTAAGAATGAAAACAAAACTTTTGAGCGTCTCACAAAATAGCTTTCTGGTCAATATACCTTACTTGATTTGTAAGCTCGGAGAATAAAGTATAGAAACAAATGGAGCTGAAGTTCCATTTGCTAATTCAGAGACTTTTGTGCTTCTGCAAATTGGAGGGCAGCAAGCCATCCTATTCTCATAATAATAGTTTTGGCTTTGAAATTTACATACAAATTTAATAGCATATTTTTAGCCATTATGGATTGGTGCAATAAAGAGATATCAATGTAATGCAATGTGATGCTTTATGGGCCTCATTCTAATTCAGAAAGCTGGTTTAAAAGAACTAAGACTCTTCTGTTTAATAAAATAACAACAATCTAATATCTAGATTGGTGGTCCTGCAGTGTCACCAGTGGGAGATGAGAGTATTAAGACAAGAGTAAGGACAAGGAAAGACTTAAAGGTTGCATACTGAAAAGTTTAGAATTCCTAATTTGGGAGCATTGATTTCTTGGTGAAGAAGTAAGTATGACTACATTGCCAGTAATTTTTTTAAAACATAGACCCAGAAATAGCAAATCTATTTCACCCTCATACCTTAGTCTACAAGGCCTTGCTCTTGAGAAGGTTTTCCATGATATTGCTTAATTTCATCTGCACAAGATGAGACGCAAACATAAAAATTCCCTGCTCATTTTAATACCATGAAAGGCTGAGGTTATTTCTCTGTCATAAAATTGTAAATAGCATTTTTTAAGTCAAAATTACATTTAAAACAGTGGATTGTTCTACAAATATATATGTGTATATATACATATGCTTCTGAAATAAGGATATATTATATAGAGTTTTTATTTGATTTGTGGTCTCTAGTCATAGTCAAAAATAAAGAGATTTGAATGCAAAACTTTATACATTAATGTATATTTCTAATGATAGTACAAATTGCCACTTTATAATAAAAAAGAAACAGGTGGGAATAATAATCAAAGCACACGTTCCTTCGGTACTTCGGTGATTTTTAATCCCCCTTGTGATGCGCAGGAAATTATTTTTTAGTTACAAAAAGTTATCTTAAAAAGCTATACTTCCCAATACAGATTTCATGATAAGTCCTATCAAATTGAGAATCTGTGGTGAAAGCTTAGGAAAAGGATGCTAGATGCTGATCTTTATTTTTCAGGATTTTTCCTGGAGCCCAAGTTAAAAATTCAATATTTAAATCTAAGTTAAGTGAAAATTAATAATGTTCGGAAATGATATGTTGAGCTTTAGTAACAGATGGAAGCAAAAATAAGAATATTTAACGTTATGATAATAGCCTTAAAATAATGTAATAAAAATTGCATCATTAAATGTTCTATTAGTTGGAAAGAATGAGCTGATGTTTCTTTGTCTTTGCTCCAAGTACAATTTGAAGACAATGCCATTCATTTTACTCAAAATTGTTCAAAAAGTCCAGAACATACTCCCATGGCTAGAATTGGTATTAGCTCCAATACAAGGTTAAATGTTACAATCTTAAAAAATTATTGACACTGAAATGTTTAGTAAACATGTTGTATGAGAAACTAAACAAATTAATGTTTCATTTTTCCATTAAAGCACAGATTATTCAAATCATTGTTTTCTGAGCTCAGATTTGTAAAATGTTTATACATCACTACCCTCCTGGAATTAAAAACAATTAAATCCTGAGATGCTCATGCACGTAGACAAAATATTGGCACTTTTTTTTTAAACATTAAACTTCTTTGAGAAGTCTACCAATTTTTTTTTAGTGTGTTTATCCTATATTGCTGAAAAAGTGCTATTTCTTCTTAAGAAAAAGATCACAAATTGATTTACTGATGGGAAAGATGTCCAATTTTATTGAAGAGTCGAAAGAAAAGTAAATGTTTCTTTGGAAATATTTAGCTACTTGTCTCAACCTGACATCTTGCTTTCAAGGATTAAGAACTAAAGTACGTTCATTTATTCTTTTGTTCATAACATACCAACTAGAGGCTCAGTTGAGTTTAGGCATCATAAACTAAACTGCAATCTCAAAAACAACAACAATAACAAAGGCAGACACATAAATAAACAAATAATGCAATACCTGAAAGTATGTGCTATGATAGATGCCAAAAAGATTTTCTATGCCACTGAGGAGCCAACAAAGGCATCATCAGGGATTGAAAAAGAACAGATATTTGCTGAGTGATAAAAGGGAGACGACAAAGCCCTCTCAAGAAGAGAAAATCATTTGAAGGAAAGATATGGATACTTGCAAAGCAGGGCTTAGTTGGGAAGAATGTTCAGAAAAGGAGGTGGAAGAAAAACTGAGTTGAGATCAATAAAAATGAAAAGTTACTCAAAGGTTTTCAATACAGCCTTTGTATTTGAACATCTGTATCTGCTAGGATGCTTCTGGTTGCTCAGAAAGAATCCCCAAACCAAACTGGCACTTCATCTCGAATATCTAGGTACACAGCATCACCATCAAGGCTTAATTTGTCTGTAGTTCTCTCAGCTCTGTCCACCTCCATGTATCACTTCCCTCTTGGAGGCAGAAGTTCCTTTAGAAGTTTCAGAACCTGCATGTGTATATAATCTATTCTCTATTCAAATCCCCCAGACAACATCTTACATTTCATTGGCCTGATTTAGATCATGTGTCCACACTTTAGTGACTGACCATGGCCAGAAATTTCAGATATGTTGACTAGTTTAAGTCAACCAAGACGTGGAGGTTGGATTGTCCCCAAAGATCCAAGTCTGCATGGTTGAGGGGTAAATATTTGAATGAAATTCAGAGCCCTTTTATTAAGAGGAAATGGAAATGAAGAGCAAAAAGTGGCAAATCTCTACTACTAATGAATAGATGTATTTTCTATCACAAGTCATTGGATATTCTAAAAATCAGCAGAGAAATGCAAATATTGGTTAATTAAAGCTACTGCCATAAACCATAAGAACAAACAAAAGCATTGACAATTCAATTTCCTAAGCATTATTAAGTGACTGCTATGAAGAAGGCACTGTGCAGGTCACTGATGAAGAGAAAAACAGCTGCAATTTTAAAGAAAAGTGGTACATTTGACAATAACTCAGTATATCTGATATGTTCAGTGCTTTAGATGACTCTCATGGAGGGGGTTAGAAAATGCAGTTTGCTTATTCTAGATCAGAAGTTCATATCGTATCTACTTTTATTCATACCCATAGAAGCACTGCTAGGATTAGGCCATTAGAAAATGCTGCACTTCAAAATCACCTGCAACAACCGTGCTTGTCTTTCTTGAATCTCCTCTACAGAACGTAGCACATGTTTTGAACACTTTGGATGGCACAAAGTGTACTAACAATCCAAACCACCGTATTCCATTTGTGGAAAGTTTGGTTTTATATTTATATTGGCATCAAAACCTCGGGTTACCATCTTTCAAAAAAAAGTCTTGATTTTCCACTGACTTTCAGGTTTGTTTTTTCGAGAGGATCGAATACATTTTATTTAAAAGTGATGTGCATCTTCTGAGCTCATATTTTCACAATTGTTTTTCTTACGAGTATAAAATAATATTGCTGTTGTCATATTATTTTTCTAATTCTTTTTGACAACCTTATCTGAAAGACAGCATATCTTAATTTCTGTGCTATGTCTCTTATATATGATACCTACTTGTATATTAACCCTGCCTACCCGTTGCAACTTGCTGTCTTGAAAAATATGTTCCTGATCCAGAGAGGCACACAAAAACATACACAAGAAGAACATTGCAGGAGGAGGTATTTAATATGTGAATTGCATATCAGTCATGCTGTGACTTGTCTGTAATGTCATTTTCCTTGCCTGTTTCATCTTTTTGTTTCTTATATGCATTTTCAGTTGTACCACTGCTTCATTGACTGACTTAGCTCTCTGAATTTGTTTATGATATTTTCCCTAGTGTTTTGAGTAATTATTTTCTATGCTGACAGCTTCACCTCATAAACATACCCTCATAATAGACCTAATTGGTACTTTACCTTTACAACCAAGAAAATAGTGGCTAAATTAAATTGGAAGGTTGCGGGTTTGTTTGCTTTTTTTTTTCTGTAATGATAAACCTGAATACAGGCATTCCATATGTTATTTGTACCATTAGAAGACATCAGGAACAAAGTCTCTGCAATTCAATGTACTTTTTCTTCAAAGTACCATTTATTCACAGTCCAAAATGGCTGCTGTAGTTGTAGGTGTCACGTTCAAATTTAGGACACAGGGAAAAGGAAAACAGGGAGGTAGAAAGATGTGGTACATGTACCATGGAAGCATCTTTTCTAGAAACCCCCGGCATAAGTCTCACGGGCCAGAACTGGAGGTTCATGGGTAATGAAGAAAAAGGAATTGAAATTGGGTGAGGAATTAGACACTCTCAGCCACAAAATGTGAACTAATCATGGAATTATGGACAAGAGTGACATGAATCTGCTTTACTAACTCACTCTCCATCTTAAATGCTACAGTTATTTTTGACCTATCTCAAAACCAACAGGTGACTGTGACCTAGGTTAATGAAGTAGTAGTGCTCCAGCATAATTGTCTCATGGACTTGCAAGATGAGCCACCGTCACTTCTCGGATGACCTGTGCTGCAAGGACAGTAACTCAGCCCAAATGCTGAACTAGATGTTCCCTATAAGAAATCAATGAGAGGCACAAAGGTTGACATGAGGATCTGCTTTACTAACTTTCAACTCTCCATCGATTAGAATAGCTACAGTTATTTTCTGACTCGTATACTCAAAACAAGCTTGATCTGATGACCTGTTAGAATATAGCCAGCATAATTGTCCATGGACTTGCAGATGGCCACCCACTTCTCGGATACAGAGTATATAGTTATCTGGAACTTGGTTTTGGAAGCAGGAATTGGAGGGATTAGCTCTCTCTACTTCCTCACTGTTTCCCCCATCCAAAACCCAGTACATCATTGCCTCTATAGTTAGGGCCTAGGCTCTGGTCAAGTGTATGTATCCTTCTTCCAGATGGAGAAGTCTAAGAGGCATATCATCAAGAATGCATAAGATGATTTCATTTTCTTGATTTCATTTCTTCAAGGAAACAAAAGTAATCGATTATCTATCGATAAGTATCTATGTAGTTATCATACATTGTTACTATTTAGATTTCGTTACTATTCCTGCTTAGGATATAGTCATTGGTTTGTAACCTCAACTGCATATTAGAATTACCTGATAACTTCTAAAAAATATACTGAGGTTTAGGCCCCACCCCTAGAAATCCTGATGAAATCGGTTTGGAGTAAAGACAGGTGATTCTTTCTTGCAGATTTGAGAATCACTCCACTGAATGAACCCTTAATAAACCATAGTTAACATTTATTAAGTGCCTAGTCAAGGCTGGTTGGAGTTGACTTTCCAGAGAAATTTTAACTTGTAAATGTGCGTAAGAGTTATGAGGAGAAGACTCTCTTATGACAAGGTTTAGGCAATTTGAATAGCAGGTGATATTAGATGCCAAGCTTCTGCAATGTCCCTGCCATATTTCAGCATCATGCCTAATCTCCTAGAGGTATCGTAGTGATATATTTAAAGATTTCTTGATCTGGAGCTTGGCCTTATATTAAGCTGTTGCCTGAATATTCAGAGTTGATTCAAGGACAACTTCTTCTGTGTGAATCCAGAGAAATACTTGTTTAAGCAATCGCATTATGTGAGTGCTTACTTCATGAACAAAATATTTGGATCTGAATTAGGTTAATAAATGTGGTTGCTGTCTTGACATAGAGCCCCCAAATTATTAAGAGCATGTATTTAAAATCTGGAGCTTTACAAAAAAAAAAGTGATATTTTTTGCTTCTGCTGTAATGGTTCACAATGCTACTTTATTTAGTAGTGTGAACATGTTAAGATAGACTTCTCTGTTACTTGGAAAGGAGTTCACTTTCCCCTGACAATACAGTCCTGGCTATGAATGTCTCTTAGCTCATGAGTAATCAGATTTATTCTCTTGCATCAGAGCACCCATTCTCAGGACAAAATTAAGTTACAATAGCTTTTTTCAAACTTTTACTCAGAGCACACTGTCTCCTGCAACCAAAACTGTGACACTTGTGTTTTATTTTTTTTCTTTGCCCAGCCCTACACTCTAAAAACCAAGAGGTAACATATGACTCTACCTAAATTACATGTACAGTGACCAAACCCATCATAAGGAAGAAAACAGAAATCTGTGTCTCCTCCAGAAAGCTAGAAAGCTAGGTAATTCAATAGTGTGTGTTTCTGTATTTTACTACTTAAGTCCATGTACCCTGTATTTCTCTAGTCCTTGCCCTTATTCTTTCCAGAAGACACACAACTTGTCTCATACAAGTCCTTGATTTGCTCCAAAAATAAGTGAGGGAAAGTCAGAAATTCGCTATAGATTACTCTGAGTTTCATTGCTTAGAACCTGCTGAATGCAAGGAGCATATATCAAAAGAATATACCTGGTTACCAGGTCACTAGAATGTATGCAACTCTCCGCAGGAAAAACCCAGAGAAATTTGCCCCACACTTCCTTTTTTTCCCAAGAAGCATGCAGGAAATTGGGTCAGATCTAGTATTGTCGTCAATTTCATGTGTCAACATAACTGTGCCATAGGGTTCCCATATAGAAACATTCTTTCTGTGTGTGTCTGTGAGGATGCTTCCAGATGAGATTAGCATTGGAATTAGCAGTGCCAGTAAAGTAGATTATCCTCTTCAATGTGAGTGTCCATCACCCCATCTGTTGAAAGCTTGAATAGGATACAAAAGTGGAGGAAGGAGGAATTTACCCCTTTTGGCTTCCTGCCTGTCTCCTTGAGCTGGGACACAGGCCTTCTCTTACCCTGACTGGGATTTGCACCTTCAGCTTTCTGGCCTTTGGACTGGAATTATACCAACAGTTTTCCTGATCTCTAGATGGCAGATGGCAGATCACGAGACTTTTCAGCATCCACAATTGTATGAGCCAATTCCTCGTAATAAATCTCCCCTCTCCTCCGCGCGCGTGTGTGTGTGTGTGTGTGTGTGTGTGTGTATCCTATTAGTTCTATTTCTTTGAAGAATCCTGACTAATAAACCTAGTATGATCCCTATGGGGTTGGTGCCACTTTAGCCATTATTGACTACCTCCCTATATGATGACAGGCTTTTTCAATGGCTTTCCTAGTAACACACTCCTCTGGCACAAAGTCAGGACCCTCCTGACATTTAACTCTGAATTCAATCCTGAAACAATGCAATCCAGCTGTTCCCACTTTTTTATTCTTTATCTCAGCAATACTATTTTGTAAAGTAGTAGGAAGCAATATCTAAGAAGTTAGAAAAACTGTCCTCTAAATCTGGTTGCTGTAGGATCTTGAACAATTTATTTCTCCTCTAAATCTCTGTTTCCTCATCGTAAGACAGAGACACTTTTCAAAGCAGGGATTAATTTGATTGTCTAATATTCCTTATCCACCCTAAAAATCTGTGTCTTTTAATAGATGTGATTTGACCATTTGCATTTGATGTGATTCTTGATATGTTTGGATTTAGGTTTATTGTTTTATTATTTGTTTTCTGTTAGTTATTTCTGTTTTTTCATTTCTCTGTTTCCTGACTTCTTTTTTGTTATTTCACAAAGGATTACAATATATGTATTTAACTTTTTACAGTCTACTTAGAATTAATATTTTACCACTTTTGGTTGAATGTAGAAAGATTACCACCATATAGATCACCTTAGCTTCCCATTTATGTAATGATTATATACATACATTGAAATCTCATTAGACAATGTTATAATTTCTGCTTTCAACTCCCACATACAATTTAGGAAAAAATAATTTGCCATTTTTATTGTTGCTTCTATTTATTTATTTATTTGTTTGTTTATTAAAAGACATAGTCTCGCTCTGCTCTGTTGCAGTGCAATGGCACAATCTCTGCTCACTGCAACCTCTGCCTACCAGGTTCAAGTGATTCTTGTGCCTCAGCCTCCTAAGTAGCTGGGATTATAGGTGCATGCCACCATGCTTGACTAATTTTTGTTTTTTTAGTAGAGATGGGGTTTCACCATGTTGGCCAGGCTTGTCTCGAACTCCTGACCTCCAGTGATCTGCCTGCCTCAGCCTCCCAAAGTGCTGGGATTATAGACATGAGCCCCCCGCTCCTTCATTCTTAATGTTCCATGTTTCCATCTTATATTAATTCCCTTCATCCTAAAGAGCTTTTTTTTTTCCCCCCACAATGCTTTTAAATCAGGTCTGCAAGGCAATAAATTCCCTTAGTTTTTCTTCTTCTCAAAGTGTTTTTATTTCAACTTTATTCCTGAGGGATATGTTCACTGGGTATAGAATTCTGAGTTGAAAGTTATTTTCTTTCAACACTTCCTTCTGAGCTATATCACTGTTCTTCTATTAGTAATTCATCTTTTTTTTTTCTGGGTGCCTTCTGGGCTTTTTTCTTTGTCTTTAATTTTTAGCAGTTTGATTACGGTGCTTCTGGGTATGGATTTGTTTGTTTTTATTCTGTTTGGCATTCACTGAGCTTTTTGAATCTTTATGTCCAGTTCTTTTGCCAATTTGGGGACATTTTTACTGATTACTTCTTTAATTTTTTTTCTGCACTGCACTTCTTCTCTCCTTCTGGGACTCAAATAATGAAAACACTAGTTTTTTTGTTATTACCCCACAGATGTCTAATGTTCTATTTGTCTTTTTATTTTTAAAAAACTTTCTATTGTTCTGATTAAATCATTTTTATTGATTTTTCTTCAAGTTCATTGATTCTTTTCACTGTCATTTCTATTCTGCTACTGAGTCTGTCAAAGGAGGGTTTTAAATTTTGTTTTGTCTGTTGTTTTGAGGAAAGTTATTACAGTTATTATTATTATTATTTGAGATGGAGTCTAGCTCTGTAGCCCAGGCTGAAGTGCAGTGGCGCGATCTCGGCTCACTGCAAGTTCTGCCTCCTGGGTTCATGCCATTCTCCTGCCCCAGCCTCCCGGTCTACAGGCGCCCGCCACCTCGTCCAGCTAATTTTTTGTATTTTTAGTAGAGACGGGGTTTCACCATGTTAGCCAGGATGGTCTCGATCTCCTGACCTCATGATCCGCCTGCCTTGGTCTGCCAAAGTACTGGGATTACAGGCGTGAGCCACCGCGCCCAGCCTACTGTTGTTATTATTTTTATAGTTCTAAAATCTTCATTTGGTACTTCTTGACAGCTTCCATTTACTTTGTGTACTTTCTATTTTTCCTTTGGTTTCAAGAATCAGATAATTCCAACATCTCTGTTACCTCATATTTATATCTGTTGATTGTCTTTCCCCATGGAAATTGAGATTTTCCTGGTAGTTTACATACCAAAAATGTTTTCATTGTATCCTGGACATTCTGAATATTATGTTATGTTATGAGACTCTGGGACTTCTTTAAATCCTACGGAGAATGTTGACATTTTCATTTAGTAAGAGTCAACCTGGTTAGGTTCAGTCTTAAGTTCCAATGTGCCTCTCCTATGCGCTATGGTTGCAATGCCAGCATAGTTTTCAGGCGCCCGCCACCATGCCCGGCTAATTTTTTGTATTTTTTAGTAGACACAGGGTTTCACCATGTTAGCCAGGATGGTCTCGATCTCCTGACCTCGTGATCCACCCGCATCGGCCTCCCAAAGTGCTGGAATTACCAGCATAGTTTTCAAAGCATTTACAGTACTATTTGGATCAGTCCAGTTCATGTGCCACCTAGTGGCCAGTCTCAGACATTGGGCAGGGGTGTATCTGTTCAGTTGTGTCTTTTGTAGGCTAAATAACATCAGATCCACATGTGCAAGCTTGGGAAGGAGTCCAAAATTTATAAACAATTATTTGGAATTGATTTCCTGAGTTCCTTTTTCTCCATAACTTTGATACTTTCTAGTTCCTTGGGGTCCTTCTATGTCGAGGAAGCCAGGGTTTCAGTTATCCCACTCTGAGGTGCAGTTGTGAAGTGTGCCCGCATCCAGGTCCGAACAATGAAAGGACAATCCAGATGGACGACAATGGCGGTCAGCCTCACTCTCTTGGAACCAAGGATCCTCTGCTGAAGATATGGGAGAGGAGTCCCCTTTTATCCTTGGTTTTGCTCTTGGCAGTGTCAGTTACCTGTGGCCAATCAAAGCCTGAAAATAGGTGTATACGTGACAACAGGATACACTGAGAGAGAAAGAAAGAGACTACATTCACATAGCTTTTATTACAGTATATCGTTATAATTGTTCTGCGTTATTATTAGCTATTGTTGTTAATCTCTTACTATGCCTAATTTATAAATTAAACTTTACTGTGGGTTTATGTAAGAACAAATATATGGGGTTTGGTACTATTGGTAGTTTCAGGCATGCATTGGTGGTCTTAGAACATATTCCCCCCAGGTAAGGGGGGACTGCACTAATAGAAACTTTCCTCACCTAGAATTTTGGCTCCACAGGATCGCATAGGAACTAGGCCATGGGAGAATAGAAAAAAGAAAGAAAAATAAAACCGGACATTTCCACACACTTTCTGTATATTTTAAATTCCCTTTCTTGCTTCTTGAGCCAGAACTAGAGAGAACTTCTTAGGAGAAGCCAGAGTTAGACTTCTCCAAAGCTCTCTCTGCCAACTCCTTTGTGATCACTGCTGTGTTGGTTGTGGGCCTTGAAGGAAAAAAAAAGTGATACATTCTTCGGTATTTGAATTCTGGGCTTCTTCCCCAGTTTGCCTTCTATTTATCAGGGTCCTCAAAGAGCTGCTCTGTTGCGTCTGTCTAGTTTTTATTCAGTGCTGAAGACTGAGTGACCAGTGTTTATTCCATCTTGTCCAGTCAGGACCCCTGATATTCTTAAAAATCCCCCAAATTTAAAGACATTTATTTATATTTCAATTATTTTATCTAGTCAGTTTTCTGAATGAAAATCTCCCCTTTTCCCCCTCAGAGTTGACTTACAAATGAAAATATAAAACCTAGGAGAAATGAACCTAAAATATCAAATATTCCGATACTCTACCAATGCTGTGTGATGTGGGGAAAAGTGAAATCCAGTTGACACCTGGATATATAAAATGTGATACTGTATGACTTTCAAATATAGTTTTTGAAATAATATTTTAAAAAGTAAAGAAGATGTGAAAAACTAATTTAACCTTTCTGTTTAATCCACTGATTCGTGTTTAGAAATTTGGCCAAAACATGGCCCTCATCATAGAGCCATCCTACAACTTTCATTACAGCTTAGTGCTTCAAAAGAAATATAAAAGCTGGCTAACCATAGAAAATGCCTACACCACAAACACCTGACCCTTTTTCCCCCAGCAACATCTACAGTGTGACAGAGTAAATGGGGCACTGAGGGGAAAGTCCACAGTGACAGCTATTCATGGTACATTTCCTCTGTAAATAAATAAATGCACTTTATGCACGATTATGTCGGAGACACATTGACTAGGAAGTTTGCAAAATTTATTAACAGAAGACTCAAAGAGATTGGGAAAAAATATGATTTCTCCAATACCTACATAATAATCACCAGGTATAAAATGCCAGTAGGAACATGTATACACTGTTATTTTGACAAATCCTCCAAAGAAAATACTTCATTAAAATTAAGGGTCAGTTCCAAATTTTGCTTATGTGAGACAGTTTTTAAATGTAGCTAAGGTTTTCTGGACTATATGTAGTCTTATTTATTATTTATTATTTATTTTTTTAGAATAAATGCAACTGATTTCATTCCTCTCAGAAAGAATCATGTTACATTTGTACCTAGATGTAATTTGATTCTTCAACTTTTCACACTATTTTATTTCTTTGTGCACCAATCTCCTCTATTGGACTGTAAGCATTTGAAGGCCTGAAATGAAGTCTGTTCAGCTAAATTGGCACAAAACGGAATTTAATAATTTTTCATCAAATTGTTTCAAATGCGAAAAAGATCAGTCATAAAATTTCAATAAAAGGTAATGGGTTTTGAAGCTGACCACATCAAAGAAAAATATCCGGGCAAAACATATTTTAAAGAACACTCTTGAAAAAGTCATTCTCTGCAAAACGATTCTTGCAAATGAACTATACAGTATGTGGCATTTACTGTACTACCGCTCGATTTTTTTCTTCCTTTATTCAAAGTGACTTCACTGGTAGAAAAATGTAAGCCAGTGTTCTAAGTGGTGTGTGGGTATGTGGGAGTCTTCTCTGAGCACATATCTTGTTAATATATAACGGAATATGTGCATATATTTTAACACCCACATCATCTTCTAAATTGCTCTGCTGAAGTCTATACAGCTTATAATCAAGTCAAATGGCTTTCTGCCTGGGACTCTAGTTGAAACTATCTCAAGGCTACATGGCTCCTTCTGTTGGGTTCAGATTTAATAGGAAGAAAATTTTGGTTATCAAAATCTTCACTCTAGATGAATCTTCACCATTCTATGGTTTTTCAGGAAGCAAATGATATAGAACAGGGTTGCCTAACAAATACGTGTTGGGAGCCACATATATGATTTAAATTTTTCTAGTAAGCATACTAAAAAGGTAAAAAGAAATAGGCAAATTAATTTTTATAATACAACATATTTAAGCCAATATATCCAAAAATCATAATTTCAATATGTAACCAATATACAATTGATTGTTAATAAGAAATTTTGTAGTTTTTTTTTTTTTTTTTTTGAAACAGAGTCTTGCTCTGCGACCAGGCTGGAGTGCAATGGCACGATCTCGGCTCCCTGAAACCTACACCCGCAGGATTCCAGTGATTCTCCTACCTCAGCCTCTCGTGTAGCTGGGATTACAGGTCCCCACCACCCATGCCAAACTAATTCGTTTTGTATTTTTAGTAGAGACGGGGTTTCGCCATGTTGGCCAGGCTGGTCTCAAACTCCTGACCTCAAGTGATCCACCAGCCTTGGCCTCCCAAAGTACTAAGATTACAGGCGTGGACCCCTGCACCTGGCCTGCGGTCTTTTTTATACAATGGTTTCACAACCTGGTGTTTATTTTTTATTTCCAGCACTTCTCAATTCAGACTAGCCACATTATAAGAGCTCAGTAGCCACATGTGGCTTATTGGAAGCAGAGATTTAGAAAAAAAACCAAAATGAAAAGACTGGAAGACACCATTGAAGTACTCATCCAGCTGCTTATATAATATTTGGATATTACCTTAATATCCAGAAAGACTTCTGTAATCCAAAATGCTTTCCAAGTCTCAGTACCCTACTTGGTTTGACACCACCTTCCTGCTTCTCTGAGCCTCCTGCAAATGCCACTGTCTTTGTTCTAGCCTTACGGGACACCTTTCCATCGTTGAATCTCTACTTGGATGTTTCTACTCAGATCTGTGGCATTCATTGTTTTCCTCTATGCAGAATACAATTTACTTTTACCATCCTCAGTTTAAAAATTATCTCAGCTCCCCGGTTTCTTTGGATCACCAACTCCTTTCAGGTTTCAAATTAAATTTCTCTTTCTTGAGGAAGGTGTCCCTGAGTCTCCAAGAGTTTTCTAAGAGCAGGGACTGTCCCTCATATGAACTGCTGTCTTTACAACACTTACATGGAGGTTCTCCTTCTGATAAAGAAACATACAAATCAGGTGATAGAGTCATAAACTAAGTACATAGCAGGTGCTCATTTAATAGTGCTTGAATGATGGCTGAGTAAGTGAATGAAAGAAAGATCGGAAAGAAGAAATGAGTTGCTGAAAGTCTCATAGCCAATAAAGGATAGGTCCCAGACAGTAGTCCAGTTGCGCTCACACAATTCAAACATTTAAAGAGATTACAGTAAAAAAGAGACTTATCATTACAGGGTGAAGAGCCGAATTACAAATCAACGTGCATACATTCAAGAATTTGGGACTATGGCAAGGTTACCATTTCTAAAGACAACATAAAATACACACTGCTGATGGTTGTGTGTGCTGATGTAACTGTTCTTGAAAACAATACGTTTGTCAAAAACTAGACCATACTTATGATCCAGCCAGGCCACATTTGGATATGCATCTCACATTCTAATAAAAATACCTAAAGAGAAAGGCTTGAAGATGTTCATTGCAACGTTGCTTATGGTGGCAAAGAATTGTAGACAGTATAGTTATCCTTCACTGTGGCAGAGGGAGAGGTGGATGATTAAAACATGGTGGATACACTCAAGTGAATACTACACCACAGTTAGAAACAATAGACTTGATGTGTATGCAGCAGCAATAGTGCATCTCAAAAACATGGCACTAGTAAAAAAGTAGGAAGAAAACAAGATATTTATGTAAAACACCATTCATATAATTTAATAACACACATACAAAGGAAACAAACCCATTTTAAATATGTATACATAAATATAAGGATATGCAATCAACATCAAAATATCAAAATGATTATACATAGAGGAAGGATATAATGGTAGTGGGGAATCAGGGCAAAATAAAATCAAACAAAGTCTCATACAGGTAATGGATCATTAATTGAGAAGTATAATTAACCTCAGAGATTGAAATCCAAAAATTAGAAGCAAAATTGAAAAGGAAAAACAATAAAATATATATGTTTAAAATATTTACCTTGTCTAACTCATTTATACTCTTGTTAGTTGTACTTCTTTAAAATGTCTTTCTCTCTTCTATCCTTTCATTCTTCTTCACCTTTTCTCACCTCCTTCTCCTCTCCTCCCTTCCCTTCTCTTGCTTTCTCTATCCTTCTCTTTTGACTCCCTTCCTTACCCTCTCCAACACTCTTCCTTTCTCTCTTTCCTTTCTCTTTTCATCTTTAACTAATTTACAGTGGTCATTTTAGAGGTAAACAGCTGTTTTAGAAGTTCAAGAGGGCTCTGTATTGTATTGCTAATCATCTAGTTTATGAAACAGCTTGTTAAGTGGACATAGCAGCCACGTTGCCTACATAAATAACTTGGCCAAATTATCTTCTAACAAAAACAGTGCTTATGCCTCCCTTAGCTATGCATCCTTCTTAACTCAACTCTCAGTGCTGCATCACCAATGTATTTTTTTCAAGTGTTCACTTAATCTTATTTTGTTAGATATTCTGGACAAAATCATTTTTTGAATATACTTAGATAGTCCCCCTCCTAGGTGATACACATATAAAGATTGATATAATAATATAATTACCAAATTCTGGAAGATCCTATATTAATGAAGAGGCATATAGCAAGGAAGTTAATCATAAACTAACATTTACAGGATTGGTTACATAACACTCTGCTAGAGTTAGTTTGATATTAGCCTTTTTGACCATGTATATATTTTTTCATATACTAAGCCCAAGTCACTGCCAGAGATCAAATAACAAGGAGCTAAGAACAAATACTAACATCAATTCAATTCTTTAGAAGAATGCCATTTATATACCATGCTCTCAAGATGGAGGAGGATACACAAGACGTTTCCCTACTGTTATTAAGAAAATTATGTGGTGGAAGCTAAGCACATAATCTAAAAAATAAAATAAAATAGCAACAAAGATAAAGAAGGAAGTTAGCTGTGGCACAAATATTCTGATTTATTCGTCCAAAATAGGCACATATCCTACATCATTCAGAGGATTAGGGAGTGTTTCATGGGAGACTAGCATTCAATCAGAAAAACAGTATTGGAAAGAAGACACCTGGGACAACATACACAGCAGCCAGAGGCCAAGATGTATGTGGCATGTATGAAAAATAGTAGAGACTTTATTATGACTGAGAGAATGTGCGAGAAGGGCAGTACTGAAGCTGCAGTGATAGGTTCGAGACAAATCCTGCAAAGATATTAATGACAGAATTTAAAACATGGATCCATGTTAGATTTAAAACACATAATGATAGGTTTATAAAAGTAACGGGGATATAGGAATGTCATTTCATTTATAACTGATTGACACATCTCATCAAAGCATTGGTTTAAAAAGGGACACTGGAGGTTGTAAGTGTGTAAACCACGTTTTTTAAAAGTAATGATATTGACACCACAGTAAACCACTTTAAATCATTATATTATTTACACAGCATTTTTATTTTGATGAAAGACTTCTCTAGATGGGATTCTATAGCTGAGAATTACTGCTATACCCGATTCCCTTTTTATCGGAAGAAGGAATTATTAGTGCCCTTTTTTCTGTCAGCCCAGTTGTCTGAAGCTCCCTTCTCTGCACGCCATTTATATTCATTGTTCTTGAGAGATTTCTTGTTCATTTTCTCATTGAACCGTCCATTTAATGTTTTTACATTCAGTGACCTTAAGATTGGTTTAAATAACATTTTCATTTATCTAAATTAAGATATGAGAGAACTAAAATGCCTTAGTATGTGGTATTAATTCAGATAAATTGACATTGCCACTTACACTTTGGATGAATTTCATCTTGCAATTCTGGCTATTTTAGAGAACATTTGTTTCTAGTATCCATGGTGAAAATTCAGAAATCTGCTCCCTGGTGAAGTCTGGTCTTTGGTTATGGCTAAATTGAAAGATCAGTACAGATTAGTCCAATTTGACTGAGAGAGCATATTATATTAGTATACAATTCAAATCGTTGTTTGTCTGTAACCACAATGTCTCATTTACTATTGATTCTTATTGTATTGATAAAAACGTGAAATGTTGACATCAATCTTCCTCTCTGATTACTAAATAATGTCAATTATAATCAACGCTTAACTAAAATCTCTTCTGGCCTGAGAAATTAAATTCCATCAAAACATTTTAGAATCAGAATCTCCCTAAAACATGCATTCTATTAATTGCATGACTTTGATACACCGATGCTTCAATGAAACTTGAATGCAAACAAGAAATCTTTGTGATTTTTTTTTTTTTTCCTGAGTCAGCTTGGCTAAGTGGGAAGTTCATTCTCTCAAATTCCTTTTCTGGGTGCTTCTAACTCGGGATTGACAAAAATAAATATTTGCATGAGGCATAGAAGGAAGAAGTGAAGCAGGAGCTCCTCCTTCCTGAAGATCATAGCAGTCAAAACATTGAAAGATGAGCCTAGAGGTACTGGTGCGGTTCAGCATGTCCTCACTTATCACTCATTTATGTCTAGTTCTTTCTGACTTGGTGCCCTGCTAACCAACTGCAATGCTGGGCTGACCACAAGATGCAGAGGTGACAGCTTTCCACAGAGTTTCCTAACAGCTCCACATGGTGGCCACACACCAATACATGGACATGCCTGGCTTCCCAATTCCCCTTGCCAGTGCTTCAGCCTGGCAGCTTAGCAACCTGACTCGAATCCTCCAGCTCCTCCATTCTAAACCTTAATCTTCATCTCTTTTCATAGCTGAGTAACAGCCAACCCTTATAGTGAAGTCCTCGTTCCGTAATACTCCTAGTGGTTCTTCTTTCCTGACTGAACTTTGACTGCTACAGTCCCTGCAGGTAATTTCATTGTAGCTATTGGTAAAGAAAAGGAAATAGTTTTTCTTCTGAGCAATTCCCTTTTCCCTAATGGAATCTCCCTTCGACCCAAGATCCTCTTTACTGTTTTGGCTCTAGAAGAAACTTTGTTCTGTTCCATGAAATCTTACTTCCTCTATGTTCTTCTCTGTGAAGCAGAAATAATTACACAGTCATACGAAATGTTCTGGAAGTTTTCTTTAGTAACTAGCTTTGAAATTTTTAAAAGTAGACACTAATAATGTGCATCAAATGCTCAGAATTAGTCTTTAGTCATGAAAACAATGTTTCAGCTCATATCCAAATATGTTTATTAAAAGGATTTGTATTCACAGGTGTGTATAATTGAAATAAATATCTGAAGAAAATAAATGTGAAACGAACATTAAAATAATTTTCAGCATTGTTTTTCTCTTCTAGTAAATTGTGTCAATGTTTAGGCAAAGAGAATAACTGATGGGGGAAGATTTTTATGAATAGAGAGAGTATTCAATCCATGTATAAGGCCGGTCTTTATCTTGATATAAAATTTGACCTAGAACATTGTTATGATTTGTGAGTTAAGAGAATAGGTTAAAAAGTAAAAATCCACTAAAAAAGAAGAAAGGAAGACAAGAAGACAGTAGATGCTGAATTCTGTACTTTCATTTGCATCATTTCAATGGAATATGGGAGTAGTAACAGTAACTACAGTATCTGTCACATGCATGAAATCAATCTGAAGTGAAGAAATGTAAGGAAATGATAAAACTCTGTTCAAATGGCCATCATGATTATGATGATTGCCCTTTCATTTTTTCTCTCTTTATCTCATACTCATAGGCATTTCTTGCTGATATGAGCTAATTAGATAAAATAGTCCATAGAACTCTGCCAATGAGACATGCTCTGTTCCCAGGCAACGGATGTTTATTTTAAATATGGTTTTGCAGAAGCGATGGTTTGTCATTGTCGTCTAAGTCAGAAGTGACATTTAACAATGGAGACCTTAAGGGAATTGGATTTTCCAGCAGCCTAATCAATTCAAGTCAGCAAACAGTAACTGGCCACCTACATTGTACTTTCATGCTCATTCGCTTGTTGGGAAGTGTAAGCCAGGCCCGTAGTTTAGAAACAGAAAACGAGAGACACATGCAGCCTGTACGAGCCCTCCTCTCCGTTTCCACCACTGCGGGGATGACAATGCCAAACATGATTTTCACACATAATAGAATATATATTAAGTGCTGTAATAAAGATTTAAACTAAATCTTAGAAGAGGAGGTTATAATTGAGTGGAGGAAACCAGCATTTCAGTCAGAATAAATGGCCTGAGCAGAGGTAGAAGGTTAGGAAGATATACTCAAGGCCACTTGAAATGTTATTAGGTGTTGCTGGCTAGTGAATATCCCAAGACCATCTATTAAATGCTGTTTTCCAAAGTTCAGTGATTTAATAATGACATTCACATTTTTCTCTATCCAAAGATTTGCCAAATACACCATTATTTATTTTTTATTTAATTAATTTTACTTTTTAGCTAAAATTCTTCTAAGCATCTAGGCTTGATATACTAGTAGTAATTTTCCTAATGAATATTAAATATATCTAAAATTACCGATATTAAGAATTCTACTCATGTAAAATAATATTGTGCATTAATAGTGGCCTGTTACTATACATTGAGAAACTTGTTTGTGGAAGATGAAGCACAAACAAGAAGACAGAATTATATCAAGGGCTTTGAATCCATAGTGTAGATCGGACTTTATGCTTAGGTACAAAAATGTTAAAAATTGTTGCAATGCTCAGAACTGTGCACAGTGATTTAATACTAGAAGCACTGATATTAAAAGGTGGAGAGAGAAAATTAGATAAGGCAAAGACTGATCTCCATTCCAGCTTCATTCTTTAAGAGCCATCTCAAACGTTACCTTAAATGAAACCTGCCCTGCCTTGACCAGCAGCTAGTAAAATTGCTTGTCTATGCTGCATTCTAAGTATATTTATCTATACTGCATTGAATCTAGTACTTTACACATACATCCTGCTCTTCTGTGGATTTGTCGAAGATGTGTCTTGTTCATAAGTAAATTTCCAGACCTCCAGAGTACATGGAAAATATAAAGGGCTAGAGTTTTGGTAAATTATAAAAATAGGATAATAGGGAGACTAGATAAAATCGGCTTAATAACCTAAAAATTAACTAATTAGAGTCTACAATGAGAGGAGATGAAGTCCAGAGATTCTTAAGAGAGAGAATTATAATATCTGGGTGAATAGAGATATCCCAGATCAAAGATGGTTCTCAAATTCCAATCTGTTTGCAGAACAGAACAGAAGGAACAATGTGTCAAGTAAAAATCCAGCGACTGGGAACTGGTGGTTTCTGAGCCAATTCCTCTGTTTCACTTCACTCATCCAAGATAAAACTGTAAAACATGTTTATATATTTGTGAGATCAGTTATACACAGGGCTTCATACACCACGTTGCTGATTGAATGTATGAATAGTTGACTACTGAAATGTAGCTGTGTTGTAGTGGAAGAACAAATAAACTTTTTTCTAGTTTTGGTTCTGTCACCTGTCACTGTTTATCCACAAACTGGGCATTCTATCTCAGCAAACTGCAGTTCCTCCAATAAGCCAGTGGCTGTGATCATCATTTCCCTGCCTTTTTTGCATGTTGCAATGGTTGTGAACATGCTTTTAGAATTGCTTCTGCTCTTGTATCCACAGCAATGTGATCTGTATAGAACAATCAAAGTGTGATCTTTAAAAAACATAAACCATGTTATTTTCCTTCTGAAGAGTTTCAATAACTTCCTGTCTTACATAATTTAAAATCTGTACAGCTTACTAGGAGCATAGGCAGAGTCCTTGCACATCATGTGTTCCTTATTTGTTCAGAACTATATTACTAGCACAAGTACAGTGCCTGGCCCATAGTACATGCCAGTAAGTCTTGTTGTTTGTTTGTTTATTTGAGACAGAGTCTTGCTCTGTCACCCAGGCTGAAGCGCAGTGGTATGATCTCAGTTCACTGCAAACTTGAACTCCTGAAGAACAATCCTCTTGCCTCAGCCTCACAAGTAACTAGGACTACAGGGGTGCACCATCACACCCAGCTGATTTTTAAATCGTTTGCAGGGATGGGGTCTTGCTATGTTGTCCAGGCTGGTCTGGCCTCCAGCAATTCTCCTGCCTTTGACTCCGAAAGTGCTGGGACTATAAGCATGTACCACCACACCCACCCATGGTAATAAGTATTTAATAAATATATGAATGCATGATAGAATGAATAAGTAAATGAATGGGTTGACTGTGACTTCCTGGCTAAGTAGTTGGCAGATTCAAAGCTGGACGATGGGTTTCCTGATGCGAGGACCCTTTATTTCCACTGTCTCAAAATTGTTGTAAGCCACAAAATTCTCTTCTTTTACCCCTGCGGTACCTAGGCCTTAATTTTTGAGGTGTTTGTCTACAGCTAAAGGTGAGATCTCTGGCTAAGAATCATGTTACAACACAAAATTTACCATTCACTTTAGCTGGCAAGCACAGCTTTTTGATCTCATCTGTTTACCATCTGATCTTTAGAGTACACAGAGACTGTTCACATATGCATTTTCATTTTGTAAAATGGCAATATGCATTTATCTGCTTCTTATTCATACATTTTACAAGATAGATACCTCCATTTAAAATTTATTTTGGCAAAGTGTAATACTATTCCAGCATTTTGTAAATGATAAAGAACGAGGTTAAAGAAGGATTGGATTCATCATGTAAAGGTTAAATATTCTGATTTTAAGGAATGAATATCAATTGCTCTTTTAAGGTGTATTTGAAGAATTCTTGTCATTGAGGGAAACATTTTTCAAGAGTCCGTTGAAATCCATTCAAGTGTAAGGAGAAGGCTGGAGAATGTATGGGAAACAGATGACTTTTGCATATTAAGGTATTTTGAATTGTACTCTTCTTGCCGTAGGAATATGGGTATCTTTAAAATCAGGTATTCTTGCAAAATTGTAGCATAGCTTTGTGTTAGCTTTAAACACTCAGAAAAAGGATTCTTGAAAAAGGAATGAAATTCTGGCAAAAACAAACAAACAAAAAAACCAAAACCACCTCAATACTAAGTAGTTTAGATTGTTTGAATGAAATATTTCCCATGCTGTTAAATTTATATCCACTTTTCTATGCTTTATTCAAGGAGAGTTCTATTATACAAAGATTTGAGGTGCACCAAAAACAGCTAATATATCTTATTGTTTTTTAAACCTGACTTCTTCATACATAGGTCAACGATTTTAGATAAATTACTTAACTTTCCATGTATTTGTTTCACCATTTGTAAACTGAAAGATTGGACTTAAATGATCTTTAGATTCTGGACTTCAGAGACTTTGGACATAATAGCTAAAGTAGAGATACATTCAGTATTTGCAGGATGGTTTGGTTTGCAATATCTCGATAGATACACAAAAATAGATTTAAACAGATAAAATACTTGGTAAACTTAGAAACACTATATATATATGAAAATTAATAGATGATAAAATGAATATGCAGACTGGTAAAAACAATAAATATATACTTGAACACTTAAAGAGAAAAACTCTGAATAAAGACATACAGGGGATGGTAGAGATGGCCACAGAAAATGACCATAGAGAGTATTATGAAGATTGCAAGATTAGACATTGATGATGTAAATTACTCCCTTTCCAGATAAAATGACCCATAGATGTTTATGAATCATGTTTATATTATTATTGCTGTTACTATTACTTTGATATATTATTGATTATTGTTGTTCTCATTATTATTACCATTAAGATAGCAGGCATAAGACTGTACACAGAATGGCTGCAGTGTAGAGAAGATGAGGATCTCCAGGAAGAAAACAAGAGGTCGCTCTCACTAGAGTGTGCCTTTTAATTGCCAAGCAATTAATAATGTACCCATTTTAAGCTTCGGTTGCGCTCAACTCAAAAATCTACTTTACAGGATAATTGGCCTTTCCTTGCCTATCTCTTTGCTTCTTGCGAGGGGTAATCAAATTAAACATATTCCCAATGAGTAGGAAGTTTCTAAGATGCTTAGCCTTGATATGTAATTTTCAAATATGTGCTTTTTTATGGATTTTTCTGTTTTTAGCTTAATCTCTTTCTGCTGCTGCTTCCATTGGGTCTTTTCATCAGACAACTCCTTTCTTCCCTTTCAGAATATAAGTTCCTTTAAGCTTAGAGGTAATATTCTCTTCACTTCATCCTCTTATTTCCAAACATGGTTCCTGGCACACAAAGGGTGCTTAGTGAATTTTCTGAATGAGCCACAGTATGCAAATTATAATCAAATTCATACCCCTAATGCTCTACACACCTAAATTTGATTTACAGCGTAATTTATGGTGGTAGGCTGTGTACAGACAAGTTTTGTTGTTCATTAAAATAAGATTACAATCTCCTTCCTATACTCTCAATATAATAATTTTAAAACTGTACTAAATGTTAGAGTACTTAAGATTATTGATGTGTTCAGAGACAGAGTAGTACATAATTCAGTACCAATAGGACATCATCACAAATTTGGAATTGTGCTCACATTTATGGAAAAATGATTTGCATGCAACTGAGAATAAGTATTCATTTATTTGATAAATATTTATGGAGTACCTGCTATTAACATTAATTTTTCTAAGCATGTAGGATACAAAACTTTTTCTGTGAAGTTTATCATTCAGGGAGGAGAAGCAAACAGTAAATAATAAAAATAACAAATAGATCAACTGTGAAGTATGCTCTAAAGCGCTACGTGGGAAATACAGAGATGGAGCACTAGGATCTGGTATGTGAGTTGAATATTCTGTAGGTAGTTTATAGTTTTATATAAGGGGAGTTAGTGAAGGTATTATTGGTAGGATGATATATGAGCTAAGACTTGAAGGAGAGGTGAGATCTAGCTAAGAGGACATCTAGAGGAAGAGTCTTGCAGAAAAAAACAGCATGTCTGGAAAAAAATATAGAACTGCAAGAAGGCAATTATGGCAGATATCGATGGGTCAGCTAGAAAGGGAAGAATGTTAGTAGAAAAATACTTCAGATTGGAAGCACCGTATCCAATGAATATTGAAGGAATTTGTAAAAGTTTAGTTCTATTATAAGTAAAGTGGCTCAGCACTACAGGATTTTAAACAGAGGAGTGACAAGCGGACATATTATCAGAGGATCATTCTGGTTGATATGTTAAACAGAGGGCAGAGCTAGGAACATGGGCACCTACTAAAATCTGTTTTACATTAAAGTGGGAAATGATGATGGCTTTAGCCAGCATGGTAGTAATTGAGATGAAGAGTGGTTGGATTCTGGATGAATTTGAACGTAAATTCAACAGAATTTGCTGATGTATTAGAACAGTTGCCAGGCGCTGCACGCCTGCATCCCAGCACTTTGGGAGGCCGAGATGCAGCGATCACGAGGTCAGGAGATCGAGACCATCCTGGCTAACACGTGAAACCCCGCCTCTACTGAAAAAAAATACAAAAAACGAAGCCGGCTAGGTATGGCTTCTGTAGTCCCAGCTACTCTGAGGCTGGAGGCAGGAGAATGGCGAACCCCGAGGCGGAGGTTGCAGTGAGCTGAGATCTGGCCACTCCAGCCTGGCTGACAGAGCCAGACTCTTGTCTCAAAAAAAAAAAAAAAAAAAAAGAAAAAGAAAGAAAAAAAAAAGAAAGAGCTGTATAATAGAGACAGAGAGAAGTCAGGGATAAATATTTTCCACCTGAAAATAATCAAGCATTGTCTGTGGGTCATAGTAGCTGTTGATAAAATGTAGTTTGAATAACATAAGTAATATATCACTTTGTGATTTAATGTATGTTTTATTTGCAAAGGCATAGATACTGATGTTCCAAACTCTAGAGAAGCAGACTTAATTAGCCAAAATACGAAGTAAAGAGCTGAGCCAAAAGTAGGCCCTAGATAAACATAGGCACACCTCATTTTATTGTGCTTCACTCTATTGCACCTCACAGATACTGCATTTTTATGAATTGAAGGTTTATAGCAATCTTGCTTTGGGCAAGTCTGTGGGCACTATTTTTCCACCGACGTATGCTCACTTCATGTCTCTGGGTGAGGTTTCAACAATTCTCCCAATTTTTCAAACTTTCTCATTATTATTTTATCTGTTGTGGTTATCGGTGACCAATGATCATTGATGTTACTGTTGTAATTATTTTGGGGAGCCACAAATCACACCCATACACTACTGTAAACAAAGTAGCCAAAAATAATAATAATAATAGAAGGAAGAAATAACTCTTAAAGTAGAGCAATCCAAAAGCTCCTGAACCCAATCTTTTTGGTTTTTATGGAACCTTTATTTAATAGGCATAATTGATCATATGGTGGGTCATTGGTAATTAATTCAACCTTTAGTCCCTCTCCCCTCCCTAAAGGTTAGAGGGTTAGGGTTGAAAGTCTCAACCCTCTAATCCTCCCTTGGTCTTTTAGGTGACTGGCCCTCATCCTGAAGCTATCTAGGGGCCCCCAGCCACGAGTCATATCATTAGTATACAAAAGACACTTATCACTCGGAAGATTTCAAGGGCTTTAGGAGTTGTATGTCAGGAAATGGGGACTAAGACCAAATTTATATTTCATAGTATCACTGTCCTACTGACATATTAATACACATCTAATGTTCTGGGCTTATATTTATATACTGTGTGTGTATATGTACATGCACAAAAAACTAGATTGTGATTAACAAAGAATGGAGATGAGTGTATATATATACACTCATCACTGATGCATTTATTCATTATTTCACTATTTTTTATGTATAATATATATTTATATATAATATATAATATAATATAATATATATACACACACTCATCTCCATTCTTTGTTAATCACAGTTTAGTTTTTCCTAGGAAACCTTTCATGCTTTCATGTCGGTGTTAGAGGGCTCTTCTCTGTAGTCATGTAACCCTGGGTACATGCTCTACTGTAACATTTACTGCAATATATTTGCCTACTAATATGTATTCTGCCTGATCAGAGTATAAGATTCACGTGGGCAGGAACTGTATTTTGTTCACTGCTATATTGCAAGTATATTCCAGCATCACACCTTGAACATTGCGGGTTCCCAGAATATTTGTGTCAAGTTTTAAAAATAAAAAAATAAGTGAAATAATGAATAAATGAAACGATGATTTGTTTCCATGAATTACTGCCATGGCAATCCCCAGACTCAGATATATCACAATGCATAATTGAGAGCAAATAAAGACGTTTTTAAAAACTGCTAATTGGGTTCACTGTGAACTCATCATGTTGTAATGTTATAGCTACTTTCCCATTGTTTTTCTCCAGTTGACTCTGTAATCGATGGAAAAGTTTTCTACCTTCTTAAGGGACTTGTTGCTACCACTACATTTTTGTATACGTGATTGTCTCTTTTATACGAGGATAATGTCAAAGCCAATAGAACTTGTTTTAGCTACTTCCTCTTTTCATTATGGTTGCCTCAATTTTTATATCCACTAAGCCTTTGTTTTTCTATCTGGAGAAAAAAAACATACCTCTACTTTAAGAGTTATTTCTTCCTTCTATTATTATTGTTATTATTTTTGAGACAGGGTCTCACTCTGTTGCCCAGGCTGTAGTACAGTGATATGATCACAGCTCACTGCTGCCTCCATCCACTGGCTCAAGTGATCCTTCCGCCTCAGCCTCCTGAGTAGCTGGGACCACAGGTACATGCCACCACACCTGACTAGTTTTTGTATTTTTTGTACAGATAGATTTTTGCCATGTTGCCCAGGCTGGTCTGGAACTCCTGGGCTCATGTGATCCACTCGCCTCGGCCTCCCAAATTGTTTGGACTACAGGTGTGAGCCACAGGACCTGGCTATCCTCCTTCCGATATTTTAAAATTTTCCTTGTATCTGTATTCTCTCCTGATCCCTTGGCCTATTGACATGTCCAGGTTTCTGACAGTCTTAAATAATCAAATGCTCATACCATTAAAGCATCTCTTTATTTCACTACTAAACAACTTGGAAGGACATTGAAGAAATCTTACCTGCAATACATCACCCTTAGGACTTCTCTCGCATTGTGCTTTTCTCATTTGTTACTGTAAATTACTAGAATCGATTTTGAGAGTCTGGCCGGATGATATGTTTTGCTATGTCTATAGTTGGCGTCATCTCGGCTCACTGAAACCTCTGCCTCCCGGGTTCAAGCTATTCTCCTGCCTCAGCCTCCCCAGCAGCTGGGATTACAGGCACCTACCACCACACTCAGCTAATTTTTGTATTTTTAGTAGAGTTAGGATTTCACCATGTTGGCCAGATTGATCTCAGACTCCTGACCTCAGGTGATGCACCCACCTTGGCCTCCCAAAATGCTGAGATTACAGGCGTGAGACACCATGCCCAGTCAAGTGTCCCATTTCCTTTGACTTCCATAACCCTCTGTGTGTTTCTTCTCCTATACCTCCAATAGTATTTTTTCATCTCCACTTATTTCTTTTGTCCTTCCTGTCATTAAAATATGAATATTTACTAAGTATATGGTTTTGCTCTCCTTCTTATATTTCTCTTCATACTCTTAAGGATCTTATATACTTCTTACTTATCAACTACCACCATATGCATGAACTATTCCATCTGATGGTAAAAACTTTCCTCTCAACTTCTTGAGTATTTTCACATGAAGTTTCTGAAATTGCCCTGTCCAAGATAATGGCCACTGGCTACATGTGGTTGTTGACCATTTGAAATGTACCAAATCTGAATTGAGATGCATTATAATTGTAAAATATGTATTATTTTAAAAGATATAGTATAAAACCTAATGTCAAATACATAATAATTTTTATATTAATTACATGTTGCAATTACAATATTCTACATATGTTGGCTTATACAGAATATGTCAAGATTAATTTCTCCTGCTTCTTTTTTACATTAAATTATAATTTTATATAACTTTTAATTTAAAATGTCCAGGTGACTCCTAGAAAATTTAAAATTAAGATGAGTTCCCATTATATTTTGATTGGACGGTGCTTTTTGAAAACTCCATAATACTTTCCATATTCCCTGTTAATCCAGTGTCTCCATCTGATTTATTTTGGATGGAGCAGCAGCTCTTTTCCTATCCCCTTTGCGTTTAGTCCTGGGCTTTCTTCGACCTTCCTGTCTCACAGCCCTTCTCCACCATATACTCTCATTTCAACCTTGTGCTCATTCATTCAGTCAGTCATCAAGCCTTATATTTAAACCAATTAAGCTGAATTCATAATCCTCCCAGTTTATGTTTTTCCTTTAAACTTAATCTGACTCCATTTTTATTTTGGTTTCTATCCTCACTGTTCTGTCCTAAACAGTTTTAGGAACTGAACCTCTCAAACTTAGACTTTTTTGCTCCTTTAAAGTATCCTACATATCATTACTAAGTAAACCTCATTAAACATAACGTACCTCTACTCAAAAAGTTTTAATTGCTCCTTATTGCTTACTAAAGTGCAAACCTTTTAATCATTGTTCAAAACTACCGATCTTTCCAATTATATCTCTGATCTCTCTAGATAGTTTCTTTTCCTTTCATTAGCCTTGAGTTTTCTCTAGTCAAGAGGTTTTCAAGCACTGACACAAATGCCTACCTTTTCATCTCCATTTATTGAAAGCAGCCTAGAAGTTCTAACATAAATGTATTTTTTTCTCATGAATTTGGCTACAAATAGTCCTCCCATGGCAGAATTTCGGGGGTACTTCATCTTTTATGGCACTTTCAACTTTTTAACTTGCTTGGTATTTTTCTATTCATTGTTCATTTTCTACTTGAGAGGTTCTCTAAGAGCAAGAATCACAGTTTAGTTATATTTATAACCATCCCCATGGGTTATCATGGCACATACCATGACTAGTGCTAAAAGTCATTTATTGGGTGAATAAATGTGTGAGTAAATTAATGGATAATGATAGAGTCATGTCTTTCAAAAATTAAGGATTTTTTTCTTTCTGGGAAATTGCCTCCCTACAGCAGTAGTAGCACAAGTTTTTAGTTATTGCCTTATGTTTTTTTCTCCCAACTTAATATGCAAATCATTGACTTAAAACAAGCGTTTCATTTACTGATGAAAATGCTTAAGACAACAAAAACGGGGCATATTAAGAATCAGTGGAAGCTGCTACATCTGTATCTTTTTTAACACCATCTGTCTCCCAAGTTGCTAGATGAATCCAAATCCCATCCAAATTTTGCCTGTCTGCAACAGTAAAATGGTTCCATGGCAATTTTAGACAGATTGAACATATTTCAATTAGACAATTTAGTTGCAAGAGCATTGTCTTGGTGGATAATCCTCCAAGGATTATAATGAATACAGCTTAATTGGTTTATTAAGTAAAATTTACAAAAGCCAGGAGTCTGAGTTTGAAAAACTTATTAGTGATGTATGGATTTTGCTTGTAATAGAGGTGATGAGCTCCTGTTGTGGAAGAATTGCTGATTGGTTGTACATGTTGAATGACTATTCTGGCTGATTCAGAAGAAGCATCTGTAAACACAAGTATATTTTTAAAGTAATTGTGACATAATATACACCTAGAACTAAGGCTATACATTGAGCCTCGGTGTAGGGCCTTATCGAGAAATCCTGGCCTGAGAAACAGAATTTTAAGATTCTAGGCCTGAATACCTAAATTATAGAATGTAATTAAATTTCCTTAGTCATTCAGTAAGGCCATAGTCATAAATATCATTATCATTACAGAGTCCTGAAAATTAAGCCTTTCCATTTGCACATATTGGTAGACAGACAAATTAAGATCTGGTGTTCATTCCTTGTATAACTATACCTATATTTATGTAATTTAATATTTAAGAATATCTGAAGTTAGTGGT
Source organism: Papio anubis (assembly GCF_008728515.1). Lineage (NCBI taxonomy): Eukaryota > Metazoa > Chordata > Mammalia > Primates > Cercopithecidae > Papio > Papio anubis. The sequence goes on along the minus strand of NC_044977.1, from coordinate 188,054,859 downwards.
AAAATATATGTTCTTAACATTTGTTTGTTAAATCCACATACCTAACTCTATGAGATGACACAGATATACCATAAAAAGCAAAAATCATTTTGAGTTGGAAACAAATTTTATATTCTAGATTTCTAAATCCCTCATTGAAAAATGCGGGAAAGAGAGGGTTAGAAAAAGCATGACAATCCTCATGAAGACAGTTCTCCAAAGTCAGATATCTATAGATAGTTGGTCAATATGGAATCAAAACCCATGTTATTAGCTTCCCAGATGGCTACTTAGGTGACTTTTACAAGTAACTAGCAAACTTTTGTTTCCAAAGACTGACACAGTGAAGAAAATCAATAGAGCCTCTAAAGGTGAAAAAGTGATTGGGAAGCTAAAGAAAAACCCAGAGAAATACAGTCTAAAACTTCTTGATTCTAACTATTTATACACAATTTAACAAGAAGCTAACCATGATTTCCAGAAAAATCTCTTTCTTTCCACTAAATAATTACAGTCATCACAAGGTACAAATATTTCTCTAACTTAGAACTTTATTCTTTAGTGTTATCAGAGAACTATAGTGTACCTTATGTTACCATGGGGATAAAAGTATATTAAATTCAAATCAGTATGCATTTTAATATTCTATGCTTAAAGCATTATTCTGAGCAGTTTGGGTGATAAATATATAAAAAATTATGAATATATTTGCTAATATTATACTTTATAAATTCCTTGTTATTTGAATTCTATCCTCCCTGAAGATATGTTTAAATCCTAAACCCTAGCACCTGTGAATGTGGCCTTTTTGGAAATAAAGTCTGCACATGCAGTCAAGTTAAGGTGAGTTCATTAGTGTGGGCTCTAATACAATAAGACTGGAGTCTCTATAAGAAGAGGAAGTGGCATGTGATAACACAGACACATAGGGAGAACAGAGATTGGAGTGATGTAGCTGCAACCCAAGGAATGGCAAGGATCTATGGGCACCCCCAGAAGCTAGGAAGAAGCAAGGAAGGATTGTATCCAGAATCTCTGAGGGAGCATGGCCCTGCTGACACTAACCTCCAGACTTCTAGTTCTAAGAACTATGAGAGAATAAATTTTTGTTGTTTTAACCTATCCTGTTTATGGTACTTTGTTACGGCAGCCCCAGGAAATTGGCACTATTGTTCATAATTATCAAAATTTAAATCGCTCAGGGCATCCCCTACTTTGAGCTTAGACATTCGAAAATTATAATAAAGAAGACTGCATATGCAAAGACAAAAGACTCACAGGAAGGTAGCTTGGAGACTGGTCAGATTTGGCATGGTTCCTGGTGGGAACTGTGGAAAGGGAGCAGAAATACTGAGATAGGTAAGTACAGCACTCTTGAAAAAGGCACATCGATGCTGAAAACAAATGAACTACATACTTCAAATTATTTCATTCATTTCCATAGCCCTAGGAAGAGAGAGAGGATGTGCCCATGTTTTATTATCTCTAAGTCTAAGGAAGAAGAGAAAAACCAAACAATGTGGGCCACTTACAGCAATAAGAATCTTATTGTTCCCATCTCATTAGATCTTAAGAATGTTGGAGAGTAGGCAATATAAGTAGGGAAATAAAATCAATAATTACATTGGGGATATACAGCTCTACACTTTTAATAAGGGAGGAGACCACCCCTCACATCTTCTTATGCCCAATTTCTGCCTCCAAATAAAGAAGAAGTAAAAACTAAAAGGCAGAAATGAAATCCACAGACAGACAGCCCGGTGCCGCACCCTGGGCCTGGTAGTTAAAGATCAACCCCTCACCTAATGGGTTATATTATCTATAGATTACAAATGCACAGTGAAAATCCCTACCTTGTTTTGTTCCGATCTAATTACCAGTGCATGCAGCCCCCAGTCACGTACTCCCTGCTTGCTCAACCAATCACGACCCTTTCACATGCACCCCCTTAGATTTGTGAGCCCTTAAAAGGGACAGAAATTGCTCATTCAAGGGGCTTGGCTTTTGAGACAGGAGTCTTGCCAATGCTCCCAGCTGAATAAACCCCTTCCTTCTTTAACTCGGTTTTGGAGGACTTTTGTCTGCTGCTCGTCCTGCTACATTAATATCACATGAATCTTTAGATTTATAAAGGATGGTGAATAATTCCTGAGAGCAGCAAATGTTAAATCATAAAGCTCTGTGTATCTGAAGCCTACCTCTTACTGTTTCTTCTTAGTAAGTCAATTGAAGGTAATTGGAGATTAATCATTGATCAAGGAGAAAATCTGTTTGTGTCATGACAGATTCAGAGGTTTGTGTATTACCAAATTTTAAATAAGATCCTCTTACTTTCACACTTTTTTTCTGGAAAATATTTTAATATTATTAACTTAATACTTTTTTAAATACTAGTAGAAATTCACACTTATTGTGTGTTTTCCATGTGCGGAACTACTAAGTGCTTTATATGAATTAACTTTCTAAAAAATATCCTTTGAGGCTTTGGCAGATGATAAAGCAAATGAAAGGTAGTAAAGTAACTTGCCAAGAGTCATACGCCTTGGAAGTGGCTGAAGTAAAGTTTCCTTAGCAACGTTGCTCCCTAGCTTCTGTATAAACAATCATCCTCTTCTGCCTCTCAGAGCTATATGTTGTGTATGATGTTAAACCACATGTAGTACTTATTACTTTTCGTTACATCTATTTTATCAAGTCAAATACCAATCTTCACATATATAGAATGTCATCTCCAAGAACCACAGGGTAAATTAGATCATTCTTGATCCACTTCCTCTCACCTTCCATTCTTTCTCACCATAAATTGTTGGGGACATCTACTGGTCTGCTCTATGAGTCATCCTCCATACTTGATTTATAAAATCCATATGAGTGTGGCTCTTACCATCGTAACATGACGTTGTCCTTTACTGCAATGTAAACTCTTTCATATCAGGCAGGAAAAACTCAGGATTACTGTGCTTGCAAAGAGCTAGCTCTTTGTGTGTGTGTGTGTGTGTGTGTGTGTATCCTCTTAAATTGTATTTTGTAAACAGAAGAAAAACAAGTGGCCAATCAACAATGAGTGAAAGTAGTAAGACTACCTCATAGAGAATATTTCTGATTCAGAAGGAATATCTTTCTTCCACTTTATGCCTTGTTAATTCCATCATAGGTAAGAAAGACCGTATATTATCTGCCCTGACAATGTCACACAGATATTATACTGATCAAACTCTAAATTGATTTACCAATAAATATGAGATGGTATTACCAATGGGTTGCTATTATCTTCTGCTGTTTACTTATTGCTTGTGCATATTTTATTGTGTTTTCCAACTTCAGTCCATCTTCTAAGCCAAATGTTGAAACAGTTTTCACATGGTAACATTTCACCTTACATTATTTACTTCCCTATTATGATTCATATGTGAATATGTTAATAAACTTGACATTTTCTAGGTAATAGATTTATTATTGTCCCAAAGAAATGATCATTTGAAAGTATCTATATCTATCTGTATGTCTTTCTCCTCTTTTTCATCCTTTGAAATGAAATATACATTCCCTCGAACTGCAGGAGGTGGCAGCATGAGGGGAATAAACTGTTTCAGCAAAAGAAAAGGTTGGTTAGCACAGCTGGCATGCCTGAGTGTCGGTAATCATCCAGGACATCATTGAGCTAAGGCTTCTCCCACTGATCTTTCAAATAATACCTTTAAGCTGAGGACTAAAAATATCAGCATCTGTCAGTTCATTTACTAATTAAAATAAGTACATCTCCATGTGGTTAAAAAGACATTAAAAATTTTAATGTTATGTTCATGAAAGAGATAAATTTATAAATAAAAATAATCACACCTTTTTTTTTCCCAATTCTCCCAGCTCAGCCTACAAGTTGATTCCTTTTTTTTTCCCTGGATTTTATGCTCCAAAATCCGAGGCAGGAAATAAATGGAGGATTATCTCCTATGGAATCACTGATTTAAGTGACATTTGGTGTTCTTATAAGAGGTGTCTGAGAACGTAAAATTTGCCCAAAGGTCTTGTGAATAATCATCAGGATTTCTCTTATCTAGCTATGGGTACATATTGTAGTCCTCTGGAGAAATTAAATCACTTTTTCTTCCTACTGTGCAGGAATATATTGGGGAGCTTCTATCTTATTCAGCTCCTAGAAACCCTCATGTTAGAAAAGTACCTGAAGATCCTCAGTTTCAATGCCTCTGAAGACTTTGAAGTGGAGCAATAAGAAGCTATTGCTAAAGGTGAACAGCAGGGGCACTTGGGTTTGGTCAGGGAGAATGTCTTATTTAGAGGACTGCAAATTTAAATTCTGCATTCTCCTTGTTTGTGTCTTGGCAATGATGCCCAGAAGTTCAGTTTTGCTCTTGTCATTGGAGGGATCAAAGAACAGCACTGAATTCTTTTTTGTAGTCACCATGACGAAGTTCCAAATCTATTAGTATTTTGACATATCATGAAAGCCCTGTGGCTGTGAGGACTTCAGTATATGGAAAGGAATCTATTGGAGGGCATGAAGGATTTCAATAAAGTAGGCAATGAATTTTGTATAAAGTCTAAATGGGCTTTTATTCTTTAACAACCAAGTGCCTGCTAATACTAGACTTACCCAACACTTCAACAACTCATATTTAGATGAAAAATTCATGGGTCTTTAAAAGTCTAACACTGTCAACTTAGCACTTTTTGGCCATTTACTTTGTGTGAGGCTCCATGCTAAGCAACATGGGGAAATAAAGAGATAAATAAGACAAAAGTCATGCTCCCAAGAAGCCACTATTTGTTTGAACCGTCAATCTCTCTGCCAAAAGTTCCCTGCCTCCTCAGAACTTCTGGAAAGAACACGCTGTGACTTCACAGGTAACATTAAAGTAAAGTAAATATAATTTGCCTTATTATTTTAGATTTTTACAATGATCCTTGAAATAACTGGAGTTACCAGTTATTATAACTAGATACCCTAAATCATGCCATAAACAATCTTTTATATGCAAATACATTCCTTGAAACTGATTTTGCACATTTACAAAACAATGACCAACGCTTTGGATATTGACCCTATGTCACCAAGACATCTTATAGTAGGTTCTAGTGGACAAAAACTATGCAAAGTAATTCAAATTCTTAAGAAAACATATTGGACAACCTAGCTCTGGCATACACAGTTAGTCTCAAGTAATCAGAATACTTCATTAAACTGAATATTAAAATCTTGGAGTATGCTTGAAGGCAGCTTAAGGTTTCTGTGTACCTAATTATGTATGTATGTGCTTGCATTTGTATATAAAGAGTTCATTGTTAGTACTTTTCTCAGCATGGATTCTGTTCAAATTAACGAAATGAAGATTTTGGTTTTACTTTCCATTATTCCAGTGTCTAAAAATTTAAGCCAGAAAGAAGAGACGTGACAGTGAATTTACTTACAGATGCTGATCTGTAAAGTAAATGTAGCCTAGTTTTTTTTTTTTTTTTCTGTTTCTGTCTTCTAGTCCTCTTCATAATCTGTCCAATAATCTCATAATTATTCAAACAGTTCTGGTGCTGCACACAGAGCACAATAAAGACTAGCACACCATGCTTCAGCAGTTCTATAGTCATTTATTATCAAGATTAGACATTCTCAAGAAAATCATGTTTTAACTAATTCTACTTTGAGGATTCGGTAGAAGGAGAGAATGAGATAGAAAAAGGACCATCACACTTTTTAAAACTCTTTTTCTGTTTTTCATTATTCAAGTAACAGTAAGGAAGGTAATGCATCAGGAAGTAATATACTATCTAAACATTTTTAAAGAAAACATACATAATTACATCTTAGCTCTACTTACGATAAAATTTGAGGGCAATGACTTTTTCTGCCTAAAATCTCCATGTGGCTACAAAAATGTGTGCATAATGTAATAATAGAACATATTTACTAATATTACTGTAACAAAATAAATATGATCTCATTAATAATCTCGGATGTTAAACTCAGCTTTAGTATTATTATAGCAAAAACACAGTGTCATCTATTTTTTATTTTAGCCATGATGTTAGATCAACAAATGAGTTTGCTCTCAGGATATTTCAAAATCTATTTTGTTTTCCCTCAGGAAGTCTTGATAAATCAGTAAGTGTTGTTAAATATCTGTATATTTTTTCAGAACATAACTTTATTGAGATGTTTCTTAGAGCACTGCTTTCAGTGAGATGCAGTTGGAAGAGCCTTAGACTTGGACATAAATACCTGGGGTTCAAGTTTTAGACCTCTTAATAACTACAACTTTAGTAATGTATTAATTTCTGAGTATTAGACTCATTTTCCTGAACACGGTGGTATTATTCCTTTCTTGCAGTGCTTCAATAATACCCTAGGTCAAAATCAATTTGTAAACTGAAATGCACTACTTGCTTGTGCATTATCATAGCAAATAAATACATTGCGTATGTATGGTGGCAAAAGAATTGGACTGGATACCTACCAAAATGGCAAGAAAAACTATTTAAGACTATTGCAATAGGGGGTCAAAATTACTGCAGTGGGGAAGAGATTGAATTCAACTCTGCAGAAACAAAAAGTGGGAGGATTCTTAAATGCTGGGTGAATTAATGGAAAAGTACTGGAGGGTATTAGGGGAGAGGTTGGTCAGTGTGATTAGGCCATCTGTGTTCGCTAATTATTGCTTATTGAAGTTACATTCCCACATTCCCCACAGAGATTGAGAAATAGAGGCCCCATCTTTTTTTTTTTTTTAAGACGGTGTCTCACTCTGTCGCTCAGGCTGGAGTGCAGTGGTGCGATCTTGGCTCACTGCAATGTCTGCCTCCCAGGTTCAAGTGATTCTCCTGCCTCAGCCTCCCAAGAAGCTGGGATTTCAGGCGCCTACCACCACACTGGCTAATTTTTGGATTTTTGGTAGAGATGGGGTTTTACTATGTTGGCCAAGTATACTTGAACTCCTGAACTCAGGTGATCTGCTCGCCTTGGCCTCTCAAAGTGCTGGGATTACAGGGGTGAGTCACTGTGCCTGGCCTGCCCCGTCTTTCTTGATGACGATGGGAGAAGATTTACCTCTTAAGAAGGCAGAGGCAGAGAAATAATTTACAATGGCAAGTGTTCTAAAGTGAATGCTCTAAGAATAAGAAAAGGAACTTTGGTGGCCTGTGGTCAGAAAGAAGCCTGTCTAAAGTTCAATCAGTCTGAGGATGCCTTGGTCAATGTGTGTCAAGATGGTAAAACTCCACAGGGAAAAACAAACAGCTAAATCAGCAGTCACAAATCTACGTTATATTCCCTCTTTCTGTTCACTGTTGACTGACATTCAGCTATCAGTGCCACTATATGCTGAAATTCCCTACTGTATGCTGAAAATATAGTAGCAATTTTGGGAATTTATTTTTGGTATTGGAGTTGTAAATGCATAATTAATTATAGGCAAGTGCTTAAACGATAACAATGACAAGGACATTTGCAGTGAGTTTTTTTTTTCCTGAGATTTATTGATGTACATATCCAGATGAACATGTCATAAAAAATATATGCAGACTTTGCCCCTTAATTTAGGTAAATAAAGTAAGGGTTTATTTCACACAGTGTTGATAAATTCCTTCAGACATTGCTGCCAGAGACTATTGCTGCATAGACTATTATCCATGCAGAGTCACATATCTTTGGACAGCTTAATTTTTCCTGGGTCCTTGCTCCATGCTTCTGTGGGGGAGGTATTTGACCTTCTCAATCCTTTTTTCAATGATCTTGCATTTTTATTGCAGTGGTGGAACTCAGAGTTGCTAAACAGCACTTGTTTAATATGGTAGGGGTGTTCTTTGACCACGTTAAATTGTTGAATCTTGACAGTATTTTCTGATATAGCCAGTGACTTGGGTGCTCATTGATTTAGTGAATAATGAGGTTCGGAATTTAAATTCCCACAATTCATTACAGTGAGAAAATGAAAAATAGCAATTGCATTGTTTAATACCTCATGGTTATAAGGTACCACCACACACATGGATTTATTTGCTTCTTACAACAATCTTGCAAATTTAGTAAATCTCGACTTCATTGTACAGGAAACAAAATAGGTTTAAGGAGATTCTGTAACACGTAAAAATTTGCACAGAGAGTAAGGGTTAGATCTGGGTCCGGAAGTCTATTCTGCAGGGTAAGAAAAACAGCAATGGGGATACTGGCCAGAATACAAATTTTAGAAATACATCAGATCTTGCGCTCAAATACTTACTGACTAAATTGTTTTATTTAAATTAAGTCAAATCTAGCAATTCTTTCTTCATTTATAAAAAATAAAAAAATTAAAAATCTCATAAGTGTCTTACCTATAAAAGGGACTTTTATACATTAATTGTCATTCCACTTTCTATCACATTCTCCTCTTTCCCTCTCTGGCTGTGAACACATTGTTCTTTCTGTCATATCATGCATTTTTGCTAAAAAGTAAAATAAGAAATCTGAATATATGATTCTATAATTTTAAAATCAACTTCAGGTATACTTTCCATACAATAAAATTTACCCATTTTACCTTTATGATATGATGACTTTTGATGTATATACACAATAGTATAAGTACTACCACAATCAAGATTCAGTGATAATTCATGCCTCTTTTTTCAGCATTCTTTATCTCCAATTTCAGCAGTTGGCAACGTTAAGGTTTTGTCTTTTCCAGAATGTCACATAAATGGAATCATACAATGTGGAACCCTTTGATTCCGGTTTCATTAATCGTCTGTGTTGATACAGGCATCAACTGTTGGTTGCTTTTTATTGCTGAGTGTGGATGTACCATAATTTTTCTGTTCATTTACTTGTTGTTGTACATTTCATTTGTTTTCAGGTGTTGGCTATCGTGAGTAAAGCTGCTTTAAACAATACACTGGAAGTCTTCCTGAGGGCATGTGATTTCATTTTTCTTGATTAAATACCCATGAGTGGAATTACTGAGTTAAACGAAACTATATAGTTAATTTTATAAAAAACTTCCCAACTGTTTTTCAAAGTGGCTGTGTCATGCCCGTCCGTGTGAAGAGACCACCAAACAGGTTTTGTGTGAGCAACATAGCTGTTTATTTCACCTGGGTGCAGGCGGGCTGGGTCTGAAAAGAGAGTCAGCAAAGGGAGATAAGGGTGGGGCTGTTTTATAGGATTTGGGTAGGTAAAGGAAAATTACAAAGGGGGATTGTTCTCTGGTGGGCAGCCAGGATGAGCCAGGATGAGCCAGGATGAGCCAGGAAAAGGAATTTCACAAGGTAATATCATCGCTTAAGGCAAGGACCGGCCATTTTCACTTCTTTTGTGGTGCAATGTCATCAATTAAGGTGAGGCAGGGCATTTGCACTTCTTTTGTGATTCTTCAGTTACTTCAGGCCATCTGGGCATATAGGTGCAAGTCACAGGGGATGCCATGGCTTGGCTTGGGCTCAGAGGCCTGACAGGCTGTAGGATTGTGCATTCCTTAGAGTACTGTTTTAGAATTCCTGTTCTCTACATATTTAGTAACATTTGGTATTGTCAGCCACTTTACCCATTCTAGTGGATGTGCAGTGCTATCACACTGAAGTTTTGCTTTGCATTTTCATAACGTTTAACAACAATTGGCATCATTTTATGTGCCTCCTGGCCTTTATTAAACTTCTTTTCACAGCAGAAATTGAACAGAACTCTGTTTTTTTCAACTGATCTGTAAGTTTATCTTTTCTCAGATCGAACACTGGCTTGACAACTATAGCTTTAGAGTAAGTCTCATAATAAAGTAGTAGAAGTCTCTCAATATTTTACCGTTATTTTGGCTACCTGGGAGCATTCACATTTTTAAATAAATTTAGGAATCAGCTTATCGGCTTGAACAAAAAGCCTACTGAGATTTTGATTGGGATTGCATTGAATATGCAGAAATATATGGGAAGAATTACTGGCTCAACAATATCGAGTGTTCAGATCCATCAACATATTGTATTCTCCATTTATTTAGGTCTCTAATTTCTCTGAGCAAAGTATATAGTTTTAGCATACATGTTTTACACATATTTTATTCATCTTGAGTATTTTGTGTTTTTGATGTTATTGTAAATGATATTGATTTCTTAATGACAATTTATTGGGATTATGCTGATATACACTTAAATTTTGTTTATTGACCTTGTATACTATGAGTTTCCTAAAATCACTATCTGTTCTAGCAGATTTTTGCGTATACCTTATGCTGTACAACAACAAAAACCATAACGTTTTTGGATACAAAAGATTTTACTTCCAATATGTTTTTCTCCTACTTCTTTTTCTCAATTTATTGCAGTAGCTATTACCGGAATAGAAGTGGTGGAAGACATTCTTACCTTCATCCTGATCTTAAGATGAAGTCATTTAGTTTTTTTAAACCACTAACAATATGATACTAGCTGTAATTGTTTGTTTTGGTAGAAGTCTTTTATCAAAGAAATACGTCAAGTTAGTTGCTGTCTTAATTTAATAACTGTCTTAATTTAATACTTAATTTAATACTTAATTTAGGAGAGCTAAATAATTAAACATGAGGCCAAAGTACATAAGAAAGTGGCAGTCTTTTAGTGCAAATATGCACACACTCTCGGGCGAAGTTCTCTGGTCCTCAGGTGTGGGGGGCCAGGGAAGTCCCGCGTTCTCCAGTAAGGTTCTCCGACCCACGAAAACCGGGTTGAAGAAGTCACACCGGCTGCTGCCGGCAGCAGACTTTTATGCATTGGTACCGGAAGGGGGAGAGCAGTGGGCGGGATAAGGGCGTGATAGGGGCGTCTCCATAGGCGTGGCCGGGTAAGTTTCAATCTCTTCGGATTGACGTCACCTGGCGCATGCTCGGTTGATCTGCATCTTCCCGGGCTCGGGCTGCATTTTCCTGCAGGCGGGAAAGTTGGTCAGGAAGAACCCGGAAGCAACATGGATTGTGCCTTCTTGTTCACCTTCCTCCATCTTGTCCTTTCTCCCTCACCCAAACAGTTGCCTTCTACACCATTGGTGAGAAATTTTTTTAAATATCAAGAAAGGGTGTTGCTTTTGTCAGTGTTCTTTCTGCATTTATTGATATGATATCTTTTCGATATATTGCTGCATGTTGAGTATAATTTACTTATTCTCTAATTTATTGAAAAGTGTCAAAATTTCCAAATTTAATTTAAACTTATCAATTTTTTCTTTAAATTCAATTGTGTTTTATTAGAGACAGGGTCTCACTCTGCTACCCAGGCTGGAGTGCCGTGGCATGATCATAGCTCACTGTAATCTCAAACTTTTTGACTCAGAGGACCCTTGTGCCTCAGCCTCTTGAGTGCTAGGACTGCTGGTGTGTACCACCATACACACATACTTTTTTATATTATTTTCTGGAGGTAGGATCTTGCCATGTTACCCAGATTAGTCTCAAACTTCCGGCCTCAAGCAGTCCTGCCACACCCTCCCAAAGTGCTGTAATTATAGGTATAAGCCACCACACCTAGCCTAAATCCAATTCTTGAAATGTATTTTGAGGCTCTTAGGTGTATACATATTTAGGTTTTTAATGTCTTCTTGATGAATTGACTTCTTTGTTATTATCAAATGGTCTCTTTGTAATTTCTTATACTTATATTGTCTGATATTAACATGGCAATTTCAGTTTTCTTTGGTTTAATGTTCGAACGCTATATCTGTACCCTCCTATTATTTTATCCATATATTTGTTGCTAAAAATATTTTTAAGACAGCATATAGTTTGGTTTTGCTTTCTTATTTATTCCAACAATTTTCAACTATTAATTGGAATTTTAATGCAATTATTGCTTAATATGATTTTTAAACTTTTAAGAAGATAAAATTTGAGAAAACTGTCTTTTGCGCTTAGCCACATGTGTGCCATCTCCAAATGCTCTTCATTAATTTGTGCAGATCAACATTTGCATCTGTTATCATTTTTCCTCTGCCTGAGAACTTCCTTTAACATTTCTTCTAGGCCAGGTGTAGTGGCTCATGCCTGTAAATCCCAGCAGCTTGGGAGGCTGAAGTGGGAGGTTTGGTTGAGGCCAGGCATTTGAGACCAACCTGGACAACATATCAAGACAACTCCTCTACAAAACATGAAAACATTAGCTGGACATCGTTTCTTATGCCTATAGTCCTAGTTACCAAGGAGACAGAAGTAGGAGGATAGCTTGACCTCAGAAGTTCGAGGTTACAGTGAGCTATGATTGTGCCATTACACTACAGTGTGGGCAACAGAGCAAGACCCTGTGTCAAAATAAAATAAAATAAACACATATATATACACACACACACACACACACACATTTATGTATATATACAAAATTCTACTAGCGCTATATATATATTATACTACTATATATATATTTTTATATATATATAAATTTCTACTAGAGCAAGATTGCCAGCAGTGAATGATCTCAGCTTTTGTTTATCTAAATCTGTCTTTATTCCAACTTTATTTTTTGGAAGATAGTTTTGCTCTATGTAGAATTCTAAGTTTACAGCATTTTTTCCTACAGTACTTTCTCAGTATTTCTCTATCTCTGGCTTGCATAGTTAATTTTTACTTTTTAATTTTTTTTTTTTTTTTTGAGACGGAGTCTCGCTCTGTCCCCCTGGCTGGAGTGCAGTGGCGCGATCTCGGCTCACTGCAAGCTCCGCCTCCCGGGTTCACGCCATTCTCCTGCCTCAGCCTCCTGAGTAGCTGGGACTACAGCCGCCCGCCACCGCGCCCGGCTAATTTTTTGTATTTTTAGTAGAGACGGGGTTTCACCATGGTCTCGATCTCCTGACCTTGTGATCCGCCCGCCTCGGCCTCCCAAAGTGCTGGGATTACAGGCGTGAGCCACCGCGCCCGGCCTACTTTTTAATTTTTTACTTTTTATTTTTTTCACTTTTATTTTAGATCCAGGGGTACATGTGCAGGTTTGTTATGTAGTCATATTGCATGTCATGGGAGTTTGCTATACAGATTATTTTATTACCCAGGTAATAAGCATGGCTACCTGATAGGTAGTTTTTCAATCCTTAACTTCCTCCCACCTTCCACCTCAGCAGATCCTAGTGTCTGTTGTTCCTTTCTTTGTGTCCATGTGTGCTCAATGTTTAGCTTCCACTTATATGTGAGAACGTGTGGTATTTGGTTTTCTGTTGTTGTGTTAGTTCACTTAAGATAAAGACCTCCAGGTCCTTTCATGTTGCTGCAAAGGACATGTTCTCATTCTTTCTCATGGCTATATAATGTCCCATAGTGTATATGTACCACATTTTCTTCATCCAGTCTACCATTGATGGGCATCTGGGTTGATTCTATATCTTTGCTACTGTAAATAGTGCTGTGATGGACATATGAGAACAATTTTTGGTAGAACAATTTTTATTCCCCTGAGTATCTACTTAATAATGGGACTGCTGGGTTGAATGATATTTCCATTTTAAGTTCTTTAAGAAATTGCCAGATGGCTTTCCACAGTGTCTGAACTATTAGGTTCCTAGCAGCAATATAAAAGCATTCCCTTTTCTCCACAACCTCGCCAGTATCTGTTATGTTTTCTTTTTAATGATAGCCATGCTGACTGGTGTGAGATGGTATCTTACTGTAGATATGACTTGTATTTCTCTAGTGATTAGTGATGTTGAACATTTCTTCATATGCTTGTTGGCCATGTGTATGTCTTCTTTTGAAGAGCGTCTCTTCCTGTCTTTTGCTTACATTTTAAATTAGTTGTTTGTTTGTTACTTGTAAATTTGTTTAAGTTCCTTATAGATTCTGAATATTAGACCTTTGTTCGATGGATAGTTGGCAAATATTTTTGCCCATTCTGTAGGTTGTCTGTTTACTCTCTTGATAGTTTCTTTTGCCCATTAGTTTAATTAGGTCCTATTTGTCAATTTTCATTTATGTTGCAATTGCTTTTAGTGTCTTTCTCATGAAATCTTTGCCAGGACCCATGTCCAGAATAGTATTTCCTAGGTTATTTTCCGGGATATTTATAGTTTTAAGTTTTACATTTAATTATTTAATCTATTTTGAGTTGATTTTTTATGTGATATAAGGATGGGTACCATTTTCAATCTTCTCATATCCCTAGGTAGTTATCCAAGCACTATTTATTCAATAGGGAGTCCTTTCTCCACTGATTATTTTCATCAACTTAGTCAAATATCAGATGGTTGTAGGTGTGCAGTTTTATTTCTGGGCTATCCTGTTATAGTCGTCTATGCATCTATGCATTTTTATACTGGTGTCATGGTGTTTTGATTACTATAGCCTTGTAGTATAGTTTAAAGTAGGGGTATGTGATGACTCAAGCTTTGTTTTTTGTTTTACTTATGATTGCATTAGCTATTCAGGCTATTTTTTGGTTAGATATGAATTTTAGAATAGTTTTCTAATTATGTAATTAGTAGTTTGATAGGAATGTATTAAATCTTTAAATTGCTTTGGGCAGAAATGGCCATTTGAACAAAATTGATTCTTTCTATCCATGAGAATGGAATTTTAAAAATTTGTTTGTGTCATCTCTGCTTTTTTTCAGCAGTGTTTTGGAATTCTCATTGTAGATATCTTTTCAGTCCCTGGTAAGCTGTATTCCTGGGTATTTTATTCTTTTTGTGGCTATTGTAAATGGGTTCATGGTCTTTTTTAAAACTTTTAAACATTGTTTTTTAAAATTTGTGTGTACATAGTAGGTGCATATATTTATGGGGTACATGAGATGTTTTGATGCAGGCATGCAATGTGATATAAGCACAGTGTGGTGAATGAGATATTCATATTCTTAAGCATTTATCCTTTGAATTACCAAGAATCTACTTACATTCTGTAAGTTAAAATATACAATTAAGTTATTATCGACTATAGTCACCCTATTGTGTTATCAAATAGCAGGTCTTATTCATTCTTTCTATTTGTTTGGTACCAGTTAACCATCCCCACCACCTCCTCAGCCCCCCACTACTCTTCCCACCCTCTGGTAACCACCCTTCTTTTATGTCCATGAGTTGAATTGTTTTGATTCTTAGATCCTGCAAACAAGTGAGAACATGTGATGTTTGTCTTCTTGTGCCTGGCTTATTTCGCTTAACAGAATGATCTTCAGTTCCATCAAAGTTGTTATAAATGACTGGATCTCATTTTTTATGGCTGAATAATACTCCATTGTGTATATATATGTGCCACATTTTCTTTATCCATTCATCTGTTGATGGACACTCAGTTTGCTTCCAAATCTCAGCTATTGCAAACAGTGCTGCCATAAACATAGGTGTGCAGATACATCTTCAATATACTGATTTCCTCTCTTCGTGTATGTACCTGGCACTGGGATTGCTGGATCATATGGCAGCTCAATTTTTAGTTTTAAGAGGAACCTCCAAATTGTTCTCCTTAGTGGTTGTACTCATTTACATTCCCACCAATAGTGTACAAGGATTCTCCTTCCTTCACATTCACGCCAGCATTTGTTATTGTCTGTATTTTGGATATAAGCCTTTTTTTTTTGAGACAGTCTCTGTCGCCCAGGCTGGAGTACAGTGGCATGATCTCAGCTCACTGCAATCTCTTCCTCCTGGGTTCAAATGATTCTCCTGTCTCAGCCTCCCGAATAGCTGGGATTACAGGTGTGCACCACCATGCCTGGCTAATTTTTGTATTTTTAGTAGAGACAGGGTTTCCCCATGTTGGCCAGGCTGTTCTCGAACTCCTGACCTCAAGTGATCTGCCCGCTTCGGCCTCACAAAGTGCTAGGATTACAGGCGTGAGGCACCGTGCCCGGCTGGATATAAGCCTTTTTAACTGGAGTGAGATTATATCTCATTGTAGTTTTGATTCATATTTCTCTCGTGATCAGCGATGTTGAATACATTTTTTATATGCTGTATGCTGTGTGTAGGTCTTCTTTTGAGAAATGTCTATTCAAATCTTTTGACCATTTTTTGATCAGATTGTTAGATTTTTTTCAATAGAGTTGTTTGAACTCCTTATATATTCTGATTATTAGTACCCTGTCAGAGAGGTAGTTTGCAAATATTTTCTCCCATTCTGTGGGTTGTATTTTTACTTTGTTGATTGTATCCTTTGCTATGCAGAAGCTTTTTTTTTAAATTTTAAGTTCCAGGATACATGTGCAGAACGTACAGGTTTGTTACATAGGTAGACATGTGCATGTTGGTTTGAAACCTGTCTTCTGGGTTTTTTGTTTGTTTGTTTTGTTTTGTTTTGTTTTTGAGATGGAGTCTCACTCTGTCATCCAGGCTGGAGTGGAATGGCACCGTCTTGGCTCACTGCAACTCCCACCTTTAAGTCATTCTCCTGCCTCAGCCTCCCTAATAGCTGGGATTAGAGGGGCATGCTGCCATGCCTGGCTAATTTTTTTATTTTTTAGTAAAGACAGGGTTTCACCATGTTGCCCAGGCTGGTCTCGAACTCCTGAGCACAGGCAATCCACCTGCCTTGGCCTCCCAAAGTGCTAGGATTACAGGTGTGAGCCACCTTACCCAGCTGTCTTCTGGGTTTTAAGCCCTGCATGGTTTAGGTATTTGTCCTAATGCTCTCCCTCCCCTTGCCCACCACTCCCTGACAGGCCCCGGTGTGTGATGTTCCTTCCCTGTGTCCACGTGATCTCATTGTTCAACTCCCACTCCTGAGTGAGAACATGTGGTGTTTGGTTTTCTGTTCCGTTGTTAGTTTGCTGAGAATGATAGGTGCTATGCAGAAGCTTTTTAACTTGATGTGGTCCTATTTGTTCATGTTTGCTTTGGTTGTTTGTGTTTGTGGGGTATTGCTCAATAAATCTTTGCCCAGACCAATGTCCAGGAGATTTTCCCCAATGTTTTCTTGTGGTAATATAATAGTTTGAAGTCTTAGATTTGAGTCTTTAATTCATTTTTATTTGATTTTTGTATATAGTGAGAGATAAAGGTCTAGTTTCATTCTTTTGCATATGGATATCCAGTTTTCACAGAACAATTTATTGAAGTCAACAATTTATTGAAGTGGGTCTTTTGTGGTTCCATATAAATTTTCAGATTTTTTTTTTCTATTTCTGTGAAGACTGTTATTGGTATATTTATAGGGATGGCATTGAATCTGTAGATTGTTTGGGATAGTATGGACATTTTAACAATATTGATTCTTTCAATTTGTAAACATATTTTCCCATTTCTTGATGTCCTCTTGAATTTCCTTTATGAGTGTTTTATAGTTTTCATTATAGAAATCTTCCACTTCTTTGGTTAATTTCTAGGTATCAAATTCTATGTATGGATATTGTAAATGGGATTACTTTTTAAATTTCTTTTGCACCTTGTTCACTGTTGGCATATAGAAATGCTAGTGATTTTTGCAAATTGTTTATCCTGGAACTTTGCTGAGGTTTTTTTTTTTTTACCAATTCTATTAGTTTTCTTGTGAAGTCTAGGTTTTTCCAAATATGAGATCATATCATCAGCAAATAAGAATAATTTGACTTCTTCTTTTCCAGTATGGTCGCCCTTTATACCTTTCTCTCGTCTGATTGCTCTAGCTAGGACTGCCAGTACTACACTGAATGACAATAGTGGCAGTGGGCATCCTTGTTGTGTTCCAGTTCTTAGAGGAAAGGTTTTCAGGGTTTTTTTTTTTTTCTTTTTGTTTTTTTCCCCCACTCAGTATGATACTAGTTATGGGTCTGTAGTATATGGCTGTTATTGTATTGAGATATGTTCCTTTTATACCCAGATTTTCAAGGATTTTTATCATGAAGGGATGCTGAATTTTATCAAATGCTTTCTCAGCATCAATCAAAATGATTGTATGGGTTTTATCCTTTATTCTGCTGATATGATGTATCATGTTGATTGATTTATGTATGTTGAACCATCCTTGCATCACAGGGATAAATCCCACTTGGTTGTGATGAGTAATCTTCCTAATATATTGTTGAATTTGGTTGGCTTGTATTTTGTTGAGAATTTTTGCATCGATATTTATGAGATATTGGTCAATAGTTTTTTTTTTTTTTTAATGTGTCTTTGTCTTATTTTGGTATCAATGTAATACTGGCCTCATAAAATGAGTTTGGAAGTGTTCTGTCCTTTATTTTCAGAATAGTTTAAGTGGGATTACTATCATTAGTTCTTTTTTCAATGTTCGGTAGAATTCAGCAGTGAAGCAATCAGGTCATGGGCTTTTCCTTCCTGGGAGACTTTTTATTACATCTTCGATCTCATTAATTGTTATTGTTCTGTTCAGGTTTTGGATTTCTTTCTGGCTCAATCTTGGTAAGTTGTATGTATCTAGGAATTTGTCCATGCCTTCTAGCTTTTCCAATTTGCTGGCATATACTTGCTAATAGTAGCCACTAATGATCCTTTGAATTTCTGCAGTATCAGTAGTGATGTCTTCCTTTTCATTTATGATTTTATTTATTTAGATCTTCTATTCTTTTCTCCGTCTGTCTAGAGTTTTGGCAATTTTGTTTAACTTTTCAAAAACAACTCCTTGTTTCATTGATCTTTGGTATTTTTAAATTTCAATTTCATTTATTTCTGCTCTGATCTTTATTATTTCTTTTCTTCTACTGATTTGGGGTTTGGTTTGCTCTTGCTTTTCTAATTATTTCAGATGTATTGTTAAATTTTTTAATTTGAAGTTTTTTCTTTCTCTCTTTTGATATAGGCACTTACAGCTATAAACTTCCCCCTGAGTACTGCTTTTGCTGTATCCCATAGGTTCGATATATTGTATTTCCATTATCATTTGTTTCAGGAAGTTTTTCAGTTTTCTTCTTAATTTCTTCATTGACCCACTGATCATTCAGGTGCATGTTTAATCTGACGTATTTGTGTAATTAATACCAAGAGGAATTTTCAAAATTCCCTTTGTTATTAATTTCTAGTTTTATTCAGTTGTGGTCCGAGAAGATGCTTGATATCATTAACATTTCAATTTTTGAGTGTTTTAAGACTTGTTTTAACCTAACATATGGTCTCTCTTTGAGAATGATCCATGTGCTAAGGAAAAGAATGTGTATTCTGCAGCTCTTGAATGAAATATTCTGTACATAATCTATTAGATCCATTTGGTCTGTATTGCAGATTAAGTCTCATTCTTCTTTGTTGATTTTCTGTGTGAAAAATTTGTACAATGCTGAAAGTGAAATGTTGAAGTCTCCAGCTATTATTGTATTGGGGCTATCTGTGTCTTTAGCTCTAAGAATATTTCCTTTATATATCTGAGTGCTCCTGTGTTGGGTGCATGGATATTTAAAATTGTTAAATGCTCTTGCTGAATCAACCTCTTTATCATTACAGAGTGACCTTCTTTGTCTCTTCTTATAGTTTTTGTTTTGAAATCTATTTTCTCTGATGTAAGCATAGCTACTCCTGCTCTTTTTTGTTTCCATCTGCATGGAGTATATTTTTTCATCACTTTATTTTCAGTCTTTGTGCTTCTTAGTAAATGAAGTCTTTCAATGGGTCTTGCTTTTTTATCCATTTACCCAGTTTACGTCTTTTCATTGAAGAGTTTAGTCCTTTACGCTTAATGTTATTATTGATAAATAAGGACTTACTCCTGGCATTTTGCTATTTGTTTTCCAGTTGTTTTGTAGTATTATCTTCCTTTCATTCATTCATGTCTTCTTCTAGTGAAGATAATTTTCTCTGTTGATATTATTTAGTTTCTTGCTTTTTATTTTCTGTGTATCCATTGTATGTTTTTATGTCTGAGGTTACCATGAGGTTGCAAACACTATCTTATAACCCATCATTTTAAGCTGAAAACAACACTGTTTGCATAAACAAATAAACAAGCGGAAAGAAAGCTAATAAAAACTCTCCTTAACTTTATCCCCCCAGTTTTTAACTTTTTGTTTTTTCCATTTCTATTTTATTTTACTATGTCTTGAAAAGTTGTTGCAGTTTTTTTTTGTTGTTGTTGGTTCATCATATAGTCTCTCTACTTAAGACAAAAGTAATTTACATACCATAGTTACAGTGTGATAATATTCTGTGTTTTTCTATATACTTACTATTACCAGTAAGTTTTGTACTTTCAGGTGATTATTTATTGCTCATTAACGTCCTTTTCTTTTTGGAGAAGTACTCTCTTTAGCATTTCTTGTAGGATGGGTCTGGTATTGATGAAATCCCTCAGCTTTTGTTTGTCAGGGAAAGTATTCTCCTTCATGTTTGAAGGATATTTTCAACCAGATATACTATTCTAGGCTGAAGGTTATTTTCCTTCAGCACTTTAAATATGTCATGCCACTCTTTCCTGGCCAGTAAGGTTTCCACTGAAGAGTCTGCTGCCAGATGTATTGAAGCTCCATTTTATGTTATTCATTTCTTTTCTCTTGCTGCTTATAGGATTCTTTCTTTATCCTTGACCTTTGGGAGTTTAATTAATAAATGCATTGAGATAGTATCATTTGGATTAAATCTGCTTGGTGTTCTGTAGCCTTTTGGTGCTTTGTCAAGGTTTGGAAAGTTTCCTGTTATTATCTCTTTAAAGAAAATTTCTACCCCTATCTCTTTCTCTACCTTTTCTTTCAGGCCGATAATTCTTAGGTTTGCCTCTTTTAGGCTATTTTCTAGGTCCTGTAGACATGCTTTATTCTTTTTTCTTCTTTTTCTTAATCTCCTCTGACTGTTTATTTTCAAATAGCTTGTCTTCAAACTCACTAATTCTTTCTTCTGCTTGATCCATTTTGGTATTAAAGGACACTGATGCATTCTTTATTATGCAAATTGTGTTTTTCAGCTCAAGAACTTCTGCTTGATTCTTTTTAAATATTTCAATCTCTTTGTTAAATTTATCCGACAGAATTTTGAATTCCTTCTCTGTGTTATCTTGAATTTTTTTGAGTTTCCTCAACACAGCTATTTTGAGAGCTTGTTTGGAGTTCTAGCAGGAGAATGCAGCTACTGATATACGCTTGTCCAAAAACCAGTCCTCCTCTATCGGAGATTGTCATCTTCTTTGACCAAGCACCCAGCTTTGGGAAGGATGCACATGGAGCAGTGAGGGAATAAGGGGATACCTGCCTAGCCAGCCAGATCAGGTGAATCAACTGTGGACATCAATGGGGTGACAGATGTCACAGCCAGATCACCCTCACATTCAATACAGCTCTTTTGAATTCTCTGTCTGAAAGGTCACATATCTCTGTTTCTCTGGATTGGTCTCCAGTGCCTTATTTAGCTCATTTGGTGAGGTCATATTTTCCTGAATGGTTTTGTTGCTAGTAGATGGTCTTTGGTGTCTGGGCATTAAAGAATTAGATATTTGTTGTAGTCTTCACTATCCAGGCTTCTTTGTAGCTCTCCTTCTAGGGAAGGCTTTTCATTTATTTGAAAGGACTTGGGTGTTGTGACCTAAGCTGTTTCTGTTTTAGGGGACAACCCAAGCAAGCAATGCTGAGGTTTTTGCAAACTCATCATTGCCTTGATGCTTTGGACAATACCCTGGAGAATTATCTGGGTTACCAGACAAAGACTCTTGTTCTCTTTCCCTATATTCTCCTAAACATACAGAGTACCTGTCTTTGTTCTCAGCCACCTAAAGCTGGAGATAGAGCGACACAAAAACCCTTGGGGCCGCCACCACTATTATTTTACTGAGTCAAACCTGAAGCCATCATAGCACTGGGTCTTGCACAAGGCCTGCTGTAACCACTCCCTGGCTATTGCTTATGTTCCTCAAGGCCCTGGGGCCCTACAATCACTATGTGGCAAAGCCAGCCAAGTTTGTGTCCTTCCTTTTAGGATAGTGAGGGCCCCCAGGCCCTGGGTGGCTCCAGGAGAGTGGTCTGGGAGTCAGAGACTAGAATCACCCTTCTTAGAAGTCTACATGGTGTTCTGTTGCATTGTGGCTGAGCTGGCACTCAAACCAAAAGATTCAATGTATTCCCTCTTTGTTCTCCTTTCTCAAGGCAAGGGAGCCTCACCCCGTAGCCACAGCCACCGCTGACCATGAAGAGTAATGCCAGACTACCACTAATGTTCCCTTAAGGCCCAAGGTCTCCTAAGTCAGCTTGTGGTTAATGCTGCCTGGCCTGGGACTCACCCTTCAGGGAAGTGGGCTCTCCTCTGGCCCAGGACAGGTCTAGAAATGCTGTTCGAGAGTCAAGTACTGAAATTGTGGACCCCAAGAGCCCTCTTGGTGCTCTAGCCCCCTGTGGCATAAGGTGCAAGACAAAGTCCCCTTCACTTTTCCCTCTGCTTTTCTCAATTAGAAAGTTTTGCCCTGTAGCTATCACAGCTGGTAATGTACTGTGTCTCACTTGAATCCAACAAGTCTCAGAGGCTCACCCAGTGCCATCGATGTAGTACCTGGGTATTGCTGCTGGTTAGCCAGGGGCCAAGGGCCCTTCCGTTAGCAGGTGAGGAATGCTAGCAGAACTGGGTTTTTTCCTTCAAAGCAGAGGGTTCTTTTCTGGTTCAGGGTGTGTCTAGAAACATCATCTGGGAGCTAGGGCCTAGAATGGGGGCCTCATGACTGACTGGTGCTCATCCTGTTGTGGCTGAGCTTGTATCCATGATGTAAGACAAAGTCCTCCCCACTCTTCCCTCTCCTCTCCTCATGTGGAAGTAAGGGGTCTCTCTTGGAGCCAAGACCTGTAGAGTCTGGGGTTAGTGAGGGGTGATGCCAGCAACTCCATTGGCTGCCCCAGCTGGTGTCTCAGTGTGTTGCATGCTACCCAAGTCCACTGTCTCTGGGCCTAGTTCAACCCTAGGGCTCATCTATGAGCTGCAGTCCTCATGGCCTAGACTGCCTTTCAAGTTTACTTAGAGACCCACAGTACTTTGGCCCCTAGTGGTGAGGTCTGCAAGTACTCAAATTTGGATAGACCACTGGGATGGGCGATTCCCCCATGGCTAAGACTCATTTACATGTTCCCTCTATGGGCAGGACCCAATCAAGTTTGTTCTGGTTTTCTATTCTGTTCTAACAGAACAGTGTTGAGCTCAATGCCTCACAATTGCTGTGTTCTCCCCTAGTGCCCGAAGAGCCACTACCTGGAGTGGGGGAGGGGCGACGTCGGTGATTTAAGAATGTTTTTTCTCTCTTCAGTTCCTCTTTCAGCAATTTGAAGTTAAAACCAAGTAGTGTGAGTGATCACCTGATATTTGGTTTTCATGAAGGTGTTTTTTTCTGTGTAGATAGTTGTTAACTTGGTGCCTTTGCAGGGGAATGGAGCTTTCTATTCTGCCATCTTGCTCCCAGCTACTTGGGAGGCTGAGGCAGGAGAATTGCTTTAACCCAGGAGGCGGAGGTTGCAGTGAGCCGAGATTGTGCCATTGCACTCCAGCCTGGGTGACAAGAGCGATCCTCCGTCTCAAAAAAATAAAAAAGAAAAAAGAAAAGAAAGAAAAAGAAAGAGAAAGAATGAAAGGAAGGAAGGAAGAAAGATGGAAGAAAGAAAGAGAAGATACAGACTTTTGTACATTGATTTTGTATCCTGAAATTTGTGATTTTGTTTATCACACCTAGGCACTTTTGGGCAGAAAGTATGGGGTTTTCTAGGTATAGAATGATATCATCTGCAAACAAAGGCAGTTTCACATCCTCTCTTCTTACTTGCATGCTTTTTATTTATTTCTCTTGCCTGATTGTTCTGGCTAGGATTTCCAGTACTATGTTGAATAGGTGTAGTGAGGTTGGGCAGCCTTGCCTTGTTCTGGTTCCCTAGGGGAATGCTTCTAGCTTTTGCCTGTTCAATATGATGTTTACCATGGATTTGTCATAGATGGCACTTACTATTTTGAGGTATGTTTCTTGAATGCCTTATATTGTTGGGGTTTTAACAGGAACGGATGTTGAATTTTATTAAAAGCCTTTTCTACACCTATTGAGATGATCCTTGTGTTTTTGTTTCAGTTCTGTTTATGTGATGAATCACATTTATTGATTTGTGTGTGTTGAAATGATCCTGCACCCCAGAGACAAAGCCTGTTGCATCATGGTTGATTAGCTTTTTGATGCTCTGAATTTTGTTTGCTAGTATTTTGTTTAGGACTTTTGCAACTGTGTTCATCAAGGATATTGGCCTAACATTTGCTTTATTTGTTGTGTCTTTGCCAGGCTTTGGTATCAGGATAATGCTGGCTTCATAAGACTCATAAGACGGAGTAGGGAGGAGTACCACCCTCTTAATTTTTTGGAATAATTTCAGTGGGAATGGTACAAGCTCTTCTTTATACATCTGGTAGAATTCACCTGTGAATCCTTCTGGTCCTGGGCTTTTTCTAGTTGGTAGGCTTTTTACTACTGATTCCACTTCAGAACTCATTATTGCTCTGTTCAAGGATTCAATTTCTTTCTGGTTTGTTGTATGCTTTCAGTAATTTATCCGTTTCTTCTAGGTTTTCGAGTATGTTTGTATAGAGGTATTCATAGTGGCCTCATGTTATTTCATATTCCTGTGGGATCAGTAGTAATTTCCCCTTTGTGGTTTCTGATTGTGTTTATTTGTAGAGTTTTTCAGCTCTATCAGATCAATTTGAGTCTTTCTTAAAAGGGCCATTTTGTCTTTCAGCTCCTGTGTCATTTTATCGTATTCCTTAGATTGAGTTTTGACTTTCTCTTGAGTCTTGGTGTTTTTCTTTCCGATCCATATTCTGAATTCTACATCTGTCATTTCAGTCATTTCAGCATGGGTTAGGAGCCATTGCTGGGGAACTAGTGAGGTGATTTGAATGTAAGAAGACTTGCTGGCTTTTTGAATTGCCGGAGTTCTTCCACTGGTCCTTTCTTGTCTATGTGGGCTGATGTTCCTTCAGTCTTTTAAGTTACTGTCCTATGGATTTTTTTCCCCCTTTATCTTCTTTGATGCCCTTGGGGCTTTGATTGTGATATAAGGTGGGTTCAGTTGACTGGCTTCATTTTTAGAAGATTATAGGGAGGCAAGGCTCAGCTCGCTACTCCTGGGCTATGAGCTCTAACTCTGGTGTTCTGGTACTATGTACCTTGTTTTCTTTTCTGCCCCTAGAGGTTAGGAACCTGCTGTGCTGGAGGTGCTGAGGTGTTCCTGGTTCACTAGCCACAACACTCTGAAGGGGAATGCTGGCCAAAGCACTTTGTTGGGGTGGTGGCCGTGGAATCTGTGCTCACTCATATGTGTCAGCAGCTGCAGCAGCACAATGGGGTGCATGCACATCTACTGGGGTGAGGCAATGGTGGTAGAAGGGCAGTGATTAAGGAGATACAGTGGTTTAAGACATTGAACAAACTAGTGGAGGTCAGTATTTTGAAAAATCTAATTATAAGAGAAAAAATGGAACTGAGATCGGTAACTAGGTTAGGAGACATGTGTATGTGGATGGGTGTGTGTGGATGGGTGTGAATGCTTTCTTTATCTTCAAGAGAAAAATATATTTTTTGGTACAAATTATGTCAGAAGAAATAGGTGAGTGAAGGAGAAGAATAATTTCTTGTGAAAGAAAACATTGAGAAAGGAGGAGTTTGTGGTAGATTAGCACGCATACATAGAAGTACAAACTTATTTATCTGAAGCTGGTGGCCTACTCACATAGTCTAAGAAACCATAAAATATAACCCCATTTCTTAACACAATCTAATACATTAGTTGGCCAGGCCAACAAAATGTTTATTAACACTTCTATGTTATTAGACTTTTATTTCCAATTCATTAAAAATTGAGACAAGCAGGCGAAAGGCTGACTGCTGTGACTCATCCCACAGAAATTTACAAACCTATTAGCCAAAACTAACCACATCAACTTGCATGCATATTAAAACTGAATCAATAAAGTGACCCAATTCTTTAATTTGTTGATAATGTTTTCTCTTCTGATATGCAAATACAAGATCAAATGGCCTAGTGTCTCTTAAGGATTCTGTAATCCTAGGCAGGAGTTTAAGAAATGCAAGACAAAGAAAGATACTTCTCTTTTGCTAGTAAAGTATCCATTTTTTGAATTAACCTCAAATTTAATATGTTAAATAGATTATATTTTTAAATAGATTAGCATTAATATATTAAAATTAAGCTTATTAACTTTTGGTTTAAGCTCTGACCTGTAAAAAGAATGAAAGTCATCATTCACATTCTTACAAGAAAAAGCTGAAAAAAACCCTGAAAACAAATGTCTTTTCTGGAACTCATTAGAAAACTAAAGTTGCAGGGCAAATTCCCACTAAAAAATCTGCAGTGATGAGACAATCCAGAAAGTAACAGCCAAGATCTATTTACACGGAATAGAACATGCTGGTGCCATAAAATGCTAAGAACACTTAATTTTCACAGGTTACTGGAGACTGAATATGGACTAATATGAGAATGAGAACCTCCTAGGGACAGTCTTAGTGGAGAACATATTCAAGGGCTTTATATCCAGGTACCCCAGAAGATTTTTAAGCTTAATTTCTCCAGAAATGGGAAAAAATGCATAATCATTGTGATATAGGTCCAGAGCATTTTTACGTATCAAAGACCTACCCTCCAGGAATGAAGATTTTATCAGACTCTACCTACCGGAAGTAAGAACACTCTCACCCTTCCATTCCCTTCTAGCCTTCTTGTTTTATCTAAAGGTGAAAATCTATACCACTAGTTTGACACTTACGATGGTCACAGCCTCAAAAGTCCCCACAATTTTAGGATTAAATGTCCACTAAGATTTAATCCTAAGATTATAGAATGCTTTTCCTCCCTCACACTTTACCACCACCAAAGAGAGTTCCAACATGTCAATGGTAAACTACGACCGAATTTTAAGATGCTGGCTCTGAAGAGTGCATAGGGAAGTCTGAGTCAAGAGTGAGATAAAAGTAAGGACAATAAAGTCATTTAAAACCTCTGACAATTGCAGCTTCAGCAAACATTAAACACAGCCCAACTTTTAACCAGATTAATGGGAATTTTAACACTAAAACCTGTTTGTCTGTTACCTATCACCACATATTCAGCTTTTGACAACATATTGTCAGGCATTCCAAAAGACAAAACGAAGTCTGAAGAGACAATGCAATTATTAAAATGAGACTGAGATATGAGAGAGATGTTGGAATTATGAGACAGGGAATATAATATAGCTATGATCAATGTGTTCAGTGCTGCAATGGAAAAAGGAGAAAACATAAAAGAACAGATACATACGTTTAAGTGGAGAATTGGTAATCCTAAGAAAGAATCAAAAGGAAATACCACAAATCAAAAACACTGTCACAGACATAAAAAATGCCTTTAATGTACTAATTGCAGCACTTGATATTGCTAAGGAAAGAATTAATGTGTTAAAAAAAAAAATTAGTAGAAACGTCCCAAACTGAAGTGTAAAGAGAAAAAAGGAGTGAAAAAAAAAAAAAAAACCAGAACAGAACCTCCAAGAACTATGGATGTAACAATAAAAAAAAAAAAGGTAATTGGAGTAACCCAGGAAAGAAAGAATGTCACAGAAAAATATTTGAAATAATAATGGCCCAAAACTTTCTAGAGTTAACAAAAGCCACCAAACCACTGGATTAGATTGGATTGGAGAACCCTAAGCAAAATAAATATGACAAATCTACATTTATTTATATCATATTCATACTAAAGAAAAATGAGAAAATCTCAAAAGGAGCTGGGAATAAGGAGTGGAAAAACACCTAACTTATAGAGAACCATGAAAAATAATTAGAGTGCACTTCTCATTAACAAAAAAAAATGAATGAATTAACAAACCAAGAAAAGACATAGGTGGATCACAATGTGCATAGCTAAGTTGTAAGAAGTCAGTCTAAAAAGTCTTCAATTGTATGATTACAACTATATGACATTCTGGAAAAAAAATAACAAAACCATGGAGATTGTGAAAAGATAGTGATTGCCTAGGGTTTAGAGTTGAACAAGTGAAGCTCAGGGTAATTTGAGAGGTGGTGAAGCTATTCTGTATAATATGGTAATGGTTGATACATGACACTGTGCATTTGTCCAAACTCATAGAAATTTATAGAGCCAACAATGAATCTTAATATACACAAATATTTAAAAAATTATTTAGTAAATTGGAAGACCCCAGAATGGAATCAATAATGTAACAAAAAAATTTACCTGTATTGCAAATGTATGAACCAATCTCACTGAAAGGAATGGGGAGAAAAAGATGCTGACCTAAGGAAATTTGGAAGTGAGTAGAGTCTGGAAGACTAAAAGCAAAAGAAATGGAACATAAGCTCTAGACTCTAATTGATAAAACTGTTTTCCATGGGAGTATGAGTTAACAATTCTGAAAAGACTATACATATATACTTGAAATGGACAATTAAGCAAAGGTATGGAGAATGGTGAGAATCAGATTTTTCACGATTGGAGTGGAAGGGTACAGACAAGCAGTAAGAAGAGGTTCAAATGATCCAGTGGTAACAATCAGCAGCCAGAAACATCAGTATAATCTCATTTTTAGTATAATGTAGACATATGTGTTTAAATATAGAAATATTTGTAGATATGTGTGTAGAGTCAGAGTATACACCATAATCAGTATTAGCTGAAAGTAGCAATAAGTATCCCAGTAGCAATGAGCACACTAGTGCCCTGACTCTGGTTTCTAAACCCATTATCCAACAACAGGAGCCAAGTCTCCTTAGATAAATGATTGATTCTAGGATTGGGCAGGAAATATACAAGATGGACCTGGAGCATCTTGTGGTGTCAGAAAGGAGGACAGTATTCCAAAGCAAAACAAAAAAAAAATATGATGACAGTGGTATGTCAAAAAGACACATGAACCCACTGAAATTGCTTCCAATGATCAAAGTTAGAAAACTTTGAGCAACAGAATAAAGTAGTATTAGTTTATAACCCAAAGTGTAAAACTAATATCAATGATTCCATACTGATATGAATAAATGATTGAATAACAATAAATGACTGCGGGAGAATAGACAAATCTTCCACTCAGAACTTCAAATAATTTATGTAGAAAGCCATACTTAGAGGGCTGGAACCAAACTCCCCACACCTCAAGTGTAGCCTACACATAGTGACTTCCTTCTAAAGAGTGCAATATGGAAAGGGGAGGGTAGGAAAGAGTAACATTGGAACGAGACAAATTGATAAATGGAAACCTGACAAGTGCTGCCGCATCCAGGTAATCAAGTTTACCATCAACAGTGATAAATCCTGTGCATAGTATGTACTCTGGATGTGAGACAAGTGGTGCTTTACCTAAGGGATCATCCTCTCAAAGGCCAGTAAACCTCAGTGTATTCGTGAGAAACATCCCCAGTTGAGGAATATTCTACAAAACTCTTGATAAAACGGCACAACTTAAAACTGTCAAGGTAATCAAAAGCAAGGAAAGACTGAGCAACTTTAACAGCCAAACGAAGCCTCAGGAGACTTGACAACTAATTGTAATATTGTATCGCATATGGGATCCTGAAACAGAAAAGGGACATTAAAGTAAAAACCAAGGAAATCTAAATAAAGTATCAATCCTGAAACAGAAAAGGGATATTAAAGTAAAAACCAAGGAAATCTAAATAAAGTGTCAATTATAGTTAATAATAATGTATGTATATTAGTTTAATAATTCTAATCAGCATACCACATTAATGTAAGATGTTAATAATAGGGGAAACTGGGAGTGGGTATGTGAGAACTCTCTGTATTATTTTGGAAAATTTTCTGTAAGTCTAAAACTGTTCTAAAACAAAAGGTTCATTTAAAAATAAGCTTATCAACTTTTGCAAAATGTCATTCATCCAAGAATCTAATTTAGAATTGAGCAGTCATTCTCCTCTTTTTTGTATTCCTCAGTGACACATGTATCACTAAGTTCTAATTTCACTCCAATTTCTTTCTAATTTACTTTTTTTGTCTCAATGTATCATGTTTGCTCCAATTCTTATCATTTTATCATGTTCTCTGAGACTAGGGGTCCCCAGCCCCCATGACACGTGTCAGTACCTGTTAGGAACCAGGCCACACAACCGGAGGTGAGTAGCTGGTGAGCCTGCAGAAGCTTCATTTGCTTTTACAGCCACTCCCCCGCTTGTATTACCACTTGAGCTCCACCTCCTGTCAGATCAGCGTTGGCATTAGATTCTCATAAGACCTCAAACCCTATTGTGAACTGAGCATGTGAGGGATCTAGGTTGTACACTCCTCATGAGAACCTAATGCCTGATGATCTGTAGGCTGCAGCTCTAAGAGGCTGCAGTTCAAAGAGTGGCACGTGCTCCTCTTTTGGCTAGCAGCATAACTAGACAAACTGATGAAATAGCAGAGGATATTGAGGCACAATTGTTAGAGAGGATGAATGAGTCACAGTGGTATACAATCCAGGTTGACAAGTCTACCGATGTTGACAACAAGGCAACAGTGCTTAATTTTGTGCAATGTATTTTTCAGGAGTATGTTCATAAAGATATGTAATGTGCACTCGCATTGCCAACCCACACCATAGCTGCAGAACTATTCAAGTCTTTGAATGATTACATATCAGGAAAACTAAACTGGTCATTTTGTGTCAGTATATGCATGGATGGAGTGGCTGCCATGACTGGGTGACTTTCTGTTTTCACTACTCGAGTCAAAGAAGTCACTTCTGAATGTGAGTCTACACACTGTGTCATCTATAGAGAAATGCTGGCTAGCTGAAAAATGTCACCTGAACTTAACAATGATTTGCAGGGTATGATTAAAATTATCAACCGCGTTAAAGTGCATGCCCTTAACACGTCTGTTCGTGCAGCTCTATGAGGAGATGGATGCAGAGCACACGTCTTCTCTTATACACAGAAATGAGATGGTTTTCTAAAGGTAGATGATTGGCCAGAGTTTCTGAGTTATGAGAGCCGCTTCAGAGGTTTCTTTTAGAAAAAGTCACCATTGGCAGCACATTTTAGTGACACAGAATGGATCACAAAACTTGCTTATTTGTGTGACATTTTCAACCTGCTCAGTGGACTTAATCTGTCACTTCAGGGGAGAACAACTGTGTTCAAGCCGGCAAATAAAGTGGCTGCATTCAATGGCAAATTGAAATTATGAAGGTGATGGGCGAACATTCGAATTTTTGACATGTTCAAACATTAGCAGAGATTTTGAAAGAGACAGGGCCTTCGTTCTCCCAGCTGGTGCATAATCACCCATCTCAGCTTCCAAAAGAGTTTGAGCATTACTTACAACCACAAAAGACCCCCAAACCGGGGAGGACCGCGTCCACGACCCATTTGTGAGTAAGCCAGGTGAATCAACTTTGTTCTACAAGAGGATCCACTGCGCGAGATCGCAAATGATGGTGGCCTTAAAAGTATGTTTGAGACAACTTCAAATCTCCATATATTCTGGATTAAAGTCAAGGGGTAATATCCAGAGATCATCATAAAAGTACTGAAAAGTTTACCTCCATTTCCAACATCCTTTCTTTGTAAATCAGGGATTTCTGCAGTGACAGCAACCAAAACGAGATTACGGAATAGACTGGACATAAGCAATACACTTAGGGTCTGACTGTCTCCCGTGATCCCCAGACAGGACCATCTAGTTGCAGGAAAGCAAGCGCAGAGATCCCACTGATTTTCTTATGGTGAGTTGTATAATTATTTAATTATATATTACAGTGTAATAATCATAGAACTAAAGTGCACAATAAATGTAATGCACTTGAATCATCCCAAAACCAGCCCCCCCAACACTGTCTGTGGAAAAATTGTCTTCCATGAAACCAGTCCCTGGTGCCCAAAAGGCTGTGGACTGCTGTCTCACACTATCTGAAGTTTCCTAATTAGCTCCATCCCTAACTGTTGCATATTAATAAATGTATTAATTAATGTGTTAAATGCTTAGAAAAGAGTGGAACTTGAAAGACGTTACAAACTTTTTTTTTTTTAAGGCCATTGATTTAATAGGTTTGACAGTCCTGAGGTTATTTGTGGAGAAAAAACAGTGATGATTAAGATGACCATATTAATTAAGCTGTTTGCTTCCTGCTTTGGTTCTGTTGCTACACTTAAGCCGCTTATCTTCCTCATGTAGTCCTAGAGATATTATTTCCCAAAGTTCTTTGCCAAGATATAAATTCTGTGATGGTCTTCCAGTGTCTCATGAGAACTTGTTTTGAAGTTAGGGCATTTACTTGAATGGCTTTACCTATTCATAGCTTTGGGATTCAATGTGCTCTCAAAATATGTAATTAGAATATTCATATTACATATTTGATAATCTATTGACCTTCCAAGAATTATTATATAAGTTACTAATTATCATTGTTTCCTGGAGCTAGAATGAATTCTTGATGAAGTAGCAAGTAACAGAATGATTAATTTAAATATGTATCTTTTAATGAATACCCAAAGATAATGTAAACTGTTTATGATTACTTTTTATGGACTTTCACATGAGAGAAATAAATATACATTGATTGCACATTAACAAAGCCAGCCTTTTTGAATTACATGTGATGATATTTAAATTTGATCTAAAATCCTTTTTCAGTTTTGTATTAAACCTTCATAGTTATAGTACATCCCTGTGACGAAATATGATCACCCATAAATATATATGTTCATTAATATTTTGGGGGGAACACACTTAATGCAAAAAATGAAGTCAAGCTACATTAGCTGTATTAGTTGCTCAAATCCATAAAACAACATCTGTCCTCCAGGTAAAATGTTCATTGATTTTTCGATGTTTAAAAGATTTTGTTTTAGGATCTGAAGCTTTGTGTTTTCAGTTGGTCAAAAGGTTTGACAAGGGAGCCTGAGGGAATAGTGAGAAAATATTTGATTTTGAGGCTCAGATTTTTCATCTGAAAGGGAGTTAAAATGGTATCTACCAGGAACTGCACTAGCATACATCAAACTACAAGGTTGAAAAAGCAGCCTTTGATTTGTTTTATCTTCCTGGAAGGCATGTTTATCAGAAAAGATTAGGAGTGCACAGTTAATGCAACCAGCAGGACTGCCACCCCTGAAGCTCTCATTAACCATCTAGGACAACCTATTCTTTTAGCGTTGTGAAACAATTGGTAATGTGTTTTATGTTTCTCAGTCTAACAGCATTTGTGAACATTCCCTTTGGAGAAAAAAGTAAAATCTGGAGCCATAAAAAGCAAACACTTAAGGAAAAAAAAAATTTAAACAAGTTCTGACGAAAAACAAATGAAGAACTAAGATGTTCGTAAATAAGATAATGAAGATAATGAAAGGGAGAGGCTGGAGTAAAAGAAGGTGCACCTAAGAAGAGGGAATAGATGATTTTGGCAAGCAAAAAGGAAACGTAAGGCTGAAAAACAAGTGCAAACAAAAGGAAGGGTAGAGGTAAATTAAGAAAGTATTTATAAAACAAATACTGTGAGAGTGAAAATAAAAAAGGACAAACAATATGACTGGCCATAAAAGGTGGAAAGGAAAGGGCCAATTATTTAAAAGCTGTTAGCGCTCTCAAAAGGCAGTGAACCTAAGGGTGGTAGTAATCCTCAGAGCCCTAAAAGCAAGAAAAGCTAGCTGTCATTCCCCTTACTTGCTTCCAGCTTCTAGCATGTAGACCTGGAAGCCTTTCTGCTGCCCCAAGTGCCACGTGTTGGGTTGAAGCAGGCTGCCTCAGGACAACCCGTCACTCGGACGGCTTGCTCCCATATCCAGGCTAACCAGTGTGTTGGTATAAGTGGTTTTCAAGTAGCTGCCATGGGGGGAAAAGTCATAGGATGAAAGGGGAAAGAGAAGAGGTCAAATCACCATTGAGCAATAGTCAATCAAAGATGAAGACTGGAGAGTGATAATGTTGCTGGGTAGTCCTAGCATTCTTTTTCTTTCTTTCTTTGTTTTTGTTTCATAAGCAGTTCAGATGGTATGCACATTATGTAATTTTGCAGCTATCAAGCAAACCTTTTCTTCCCCTTCTCCTTACCTTCTCCAGAGTAGTAGTTATTTTCTAAATGCAAGGGTCAGATGACCAGGCCAGAAGAAATTTACTAACCTCCTTCTACACTTTCAGTCTGCTTCCACCTATTAAACGTAGGAAAATAGTCAACAGAAGCATTCTGCGTCAGGGGAACATGGGCCAGAGGTCAGAGCAACCTTTTCTTTTCTCTCACTTGAATCCTTTTGAAGAAAAAGTACTGCTATTGAGTCATAATTCAGCAGGGGCTGTCATTAGTGACAGACCAAACAGCCAGGTGCCACAGTTTGCCACTGGCTTCCAGCCTCCTCATCCAGCTGCCAGGAAGTGGAACCGGTAGTGGAGAGGGATGGCTCACTGGAGCAGAGCCAAGAGGAGTGAGAGGCCAACAGGCACCTTTCTGCTGTGAAGAGCCAGGCTACAGCTGGGCCCATCAAACAATTCCATGGGGTACCTACAGTGTAATAAGAAAAAGCAGGAAAGAATTGACCAGGCAAGGTATTTTGGAAACTGAAACACATTTTTCAAGGTGGCACAAACAGCGGAGCCTCTGAAAGAATAACATGGCATGTCAAGCATTCTGATCACTTAACTTTATTATTGGCTTTTGAAAAGGGAACAAACTACTAAGCATGCAAGCTGAAAATTAAAATAATAGAGATGATGAAATAATATTTGTTAATCATGCTTAGCACACTACAGAGTCTTGCAAACACTGCATTCTCAAGCTGTACAATTTAGCCATTAAAAAAATAGGAAGGAGGTTTTCATCTGTTCTTTAACTTTAAATGTTAAAAACACAGTCTTATGTCTCACCACAGCCCTTTGAGGCTGACAGGGTAGGGATTATTAGCCCTTTTATGCAGAAAATGGACCTAGGATCAAGAATGATTGTAAAACTGTAATTGTTCTCTGACCATGAGTTCATTATTTGCTCTTTCTCCCTTGCCACCCGGTCTTGTGGTTCATCTTCTAAATAAAATTGAATGTGGAAGGGAAGAATCATTTTTCAGCTGCAGCATTTTCTGAAGGACCATCACTAGACCTGGACTAAAGCTGAGTTTTTGATGGGGACAGGTCCCCATGTTTTCTGTCTTTCATGCTGATGTAACGTGTCAGTTTAGCCCAAGTCCTTCTATTTTCCAGTGTAATCTCTGAATTTCTATATGATCTTGGGCTTTAGGTTCCATTTCCAGGAAATGAGAGATTTAGGAAATTTTTCTTCCCTATGTCTTGCCTCCCCCTCCCCCATAGTCCTGACACTGTAGGTTCTGCAGAAGCACTTTAGCAGCCTCATTGTTGAGAGCCGGAGCTGGGGAAGGAGCAGGAGCAGTGCTGGTTTCGGACCACATGTCACTGCAGCTAGTGCACCCTATTTTTATCTGGTTGATAGGAAGTGCTTTTCAGTAAAATTTAGTTTAAAGAAAGGGCACTCTCCTTTGAAACTTAAAAGGTTTGGAAAGCACTAACCCGATGATTTCCAAATTCCTGCCAGCTTTGATATCATATGATTGCATGTCTCCGATCAATATTTTTAGGTTTAGGTTGGAGTGTGCTAACTTTCAAAATACAAGGATCTTGCTGGATACTCTGATAAAAGGCTATACATTTGAGATCAAAACATTCTAACTTTTATAACAAGGAGATGTCCCAGCATGTGGCAGCTGAAGGGCATTCAATTTGATTCCTTATTTTTCTTTCATTGGCCAAGTCAGTGGCTGATGAAGTAGACAATGAAGAATTGCTTTCCTCATTCTTTGCATCTGCTGCAGTGAACCTGCGCTCTCTTCCCTCTAAGACTTAGTTTCTCATCTATAAAGTAGGTTAATAATACCTGTGTATAATATCATTGCAAATAGCAAGTGGAATAAAATATTTAATGTGCTTAGCACAATCCCCTGGCAAATTTTGGTGCTCAAAGATTGTTAGCTCTCTCCCCATTCATTCCTCTGACCTAATCCATCCTAAGGTCTTTAACAACATGTTAATTAGTCTAGTCCATCTTTTTTTTTCCCCTTTTTTGAGATAATACACCATTTTTATCAGCAAGGAATATTCACTCTTAAAGATGTAGTCAGGTATTAAAAACTTACTCAGTTATAGAGACCAGGCAAGTAATGTGAATTGAAAAAAAAAAAAAATTTTCCTAATGCAAAGTGACAAGGATTGGTTTGGACTGTGGCTAACTGCTTGTTTTTTCCTGCCTGAGCTTTGCCATTGGGCCCAGTGGGTTAAGAGAGGCTGGATATCTGCTTTCTCCTCAGAAATTAGCCACTTAAAAATGTTGGTTCATTTTCTTCAAACCAAAACACTTTTATGTAGTGACTTTGGCAAGCCTAAGGAGTGTTTGTTGTACTAATTTGGAATGTGGGGAGGTGGATGAGAAGATTCTGAATTTATTTTATATGTTTCAAATTCACACTTCCATACAATTGTCTTTGAGGTCCTTGGGTAACTGGATCAATAGAAGAACCAAGGACTGACCCTGAACTTTTCTTTGTATCCACTTTTGTCTTCCATTTCCTAAGTGACAGCTAATTTAAACTGAGATTATTTCAAGGTCTGAATTCAGGGGTGAAGTAGATAGAAATAGAAAAGAAGACGTGGTATGGACTTTTAATGGGCAGTTTTCAATAACTTATGCAGTCCACAAGTGAACAAGTTGTCCAAACAATCCACTTCCAGAGAGCCCTAAAGGAGCTGCTAGTTGGACATATTAAAGTTTGAGGTCTAGAGAGTTCAGAACGGAAACAGAGGTTAGGATAATTTCAGTTCTTCAACTAATGGGCTGTGCAGTGATATACCTCTGCCATCCAGATGGCCTGTGAAGAAACTGCTCCAGGGCAAATGTCCTCAAAACTTAAAGTGCATTTGAATCACTTAGAAGACGTGTTTTTCTTTGTGACCTTTACGTTTATTTCTCCTGATTATAAAATTAGCGGTTGTAAATCTTTTTTTGAAAGAACTAAAAAACACAAAGGAACAGAGAAATACCTCTTCTATTTGCAGCTACTCATAGTTATTATTTTGTCACATTGTCTTTCGACGGTTTTTTTTTTTTTTGACATTGACTATTTAACTGACTGATTAAACAAACACAGAAGCAAGGTTTTTGGGTTTATATAAGCATACATTTTGTATTCATAAAATTTCTGGCAAATATAAGCAAATCACAATTTATTCCATTAATTAATTGTTGACTATTTTACTATAATTCTCACTTTCTCTTCATTCTTTTACCCCTTGAGAGCAGTGTTCTTAAACTCTGATATTAGAATCTTTAGAGTAGTTTTTGGAAAATACTGATGCCCAAATACCTAACGATAGAATCTAAAAAAAGGATGGGCACTTAAAAATTGTTTTTATTTTAAATATTAATAATTTTATACTTATAGAAAAGTCACAAAAATAGCACAGAGAGTTCCCATTACCCTTCATCCTGTTTCGAATAATGTTAACATTTTATTAATTACAGTACAATGATCAATCAAAACTAAGAAGTTAACACTGGTTCAATACTATTAATTAAGTTACAGACTTTATTTGAACTTTATTTCAACACCAGCTTTTCCACTGTGTCTCTTTGTGTTCCAAAATAGAATCCAATATTCCATATAGTATTTAGTAGTTATGTCTTACCTAACCTCAGCCATCTTCAATCTGTGATACTTCCTCAGTCTTTCCTTGTCTTTCATGATCTTAACACTTCTGAAGAGTTCTGGTACAATATTTTGGAGAATGTCCCCAATTTGGGATTATCTGATGTTTTCTCAGGATTAAGTTAATTGGAGAAAAATATCGCAGATGTTTGGTGTGCCCTTCTTAGTGCATCAGTATATTTTATTACTGGTTATATTGACATTGACAACTTAGTTAAGATAGTGTCAGCCAGATTTCTGCACTGTAAATTGCTATTCCTTCTTTTTATAAATAATAAATATTTAGGGGGTGATATATCAAATATACACGTATTGTCTTACTTAAACTTTAACCGACACTTTTAGTATTCCAAGGAACTTGCCTGCAACAGTTGTAACTGTGAGGTTTAAATAGTGATTTAAACATTTTTTTCTTTTTCATTCTATGTTAATGGGAATTCTATAAGGAAGAGATGCAATCCTTTTTCTCCTTTTGTGTTTATTTAATCATTTGTTTGTATCAATGTGGAATCATGGATACATATTTTACTCTTTGAGTTATAATTCAATATTGTAGTTACTTACTGTGTTTCTCAAATTATTCCTCATTTGACCTTTGTGAACTCTTCTGGGTTAGCTCCTGCATAGATTCTACATGCCTCGATTCTGTATTTATTTAGTTCATTAATTTATTTTTTCTGGCACCACAAGATGCCTCAAACTCAACTTATATTTTCACTTCTCTCCAGCCCTCATATCAAGCTCTTGTCCAAGAAGTTTGTTTGTTGTTTAATTGGAAAATGATATTAAGAAGCTAAAATATGTGTTAGGCGTTATCACTGTTAATAGGATATCACTGCTTCTAGGACTCCTCAAATGTCAGAGCTAGTGAATAAATGCATTAAATGCATGTATATTAACCCATGTATACACACATGTATATTTATGTCTATACATATCAACATATATATATATATATAGCTTAAAAACCAAAAAGCAAAACATGAGTGTATTAGTTCATTCTTACACTGGTAATAAAGACATTCTCAAGGCTGGGTAGTTTATAAAGGAAAGAGGTTTAATTTACTCACAGTTCAGCGTGGCTAGGGAGAACTCAGGAAACTTACAATCATGGTGAAAGAGGAAGTCAACGCATTTTTGTTCACATGGTGGTAGCAAGGAGAAGCGCAGAGTGAAGTCCGGGAAAGCCACTTATAAAACCATCAGATCTTGTGAGAACTCTCTATTAGGAGAACTGCATGGAGGTAACTGCGCCTATGATTCAATTTTCTCCTGCTGGGTCCCTCCCACAACACATGGGGATTATGAGCACTATAGTTCAAGATGAGATTTGGGTGAGGACATAGCCAAACCTTATCAATGAGTTTATACAGATACCTCCAATTCAAATCCAACCACACAGGGCTCCTCCTAGCATTCTCCCTTTTTCCTTCCCCTCTTTTTTCCTCTTTATTTTGAATTCTTTCTTTAATGGTGAGAAAACTGGCTCTCATCATATATCATATATTTACTTATCAGTTCACTCTTTGGGTAAATAAAAAGCAGTTTCAGAATTGCTAATTCGTAACCCTTTCAGAAACTAACTTACTCAACTAGAGTACAATATTTATATACAGTTCCTTTTGTCTTTAGCCTTCCAGTATCCATTTTAAACACTGCTGTCCAAAGTTACTTAGATTAGATCCTTTCTTCACTACCTCTTCAATGTGGTTGTGTCCTTTATTTATAGTGCAGTGAGAATGGTCACAATAGGCATTCTGTTTTCAGTTTCTTGATTTCCTCCCAATACTTGTTTATTTTTTAAAATTTAAACTTTCATGCTGTAGAAGTGTCTGTGATGCAGAGTCTTACCGTCTTTCAAAAATGCATGCAATTGTGTACCCACTATCACAGTATCAAACAGAAAGTTTGAACATCTCAATTACTCCCTTTGCTTCTCTTACACATCTAACCCATCCCTACTACCCCCTGACAATGCCAATCTTTTTACTGTTCCTATAATGTTGACTTCCCCAGAATGCCATACAAATGGAAAAATGTAATATATAGACTTTTGGATTTGGCTCTTTCATTTAGCAAAATGCCTTTAAGATTCAGACATGTTGGGCTGGGCACGGTGGCTCAAGCCTGTAATCCCAGCACTTTGGGAGGCCGAGATGGGCGGATCACGAGGTCAGGAGATCGAGACTATCCTGGCTAACCCAGTGAAACCCTGTCACTACTAAAAAATACAAAAAAACTAGACGGGTGAGGTGGCGGGCGCCTGTAGTCCCAGCTACTCGGGAGGCTGAGGCAGGAGAATGGCATAAACCCGGGAGGTGGAGCTTGCAGTGAGCTGAGATCCGGCCACTGCACTCTAGCCTGGGTGACAGAGCAAGACTCCGTCTCAAAAAAAAAAAAAGATTCAGACATGTTATTGTATGAATCAAAAGATTGTTCCATCTTTACTGCCAAATACTATTCCATTGTATGGATATACCCCAGTTTGCCTAGTTACTTGTTGAAAGGCATTTGAGTTCTTTTCAGATTTTGGAGTTTCGAACAAAGTTGTTATAGACATTTATGCATAGATTTCTGAGTATTTGGGTTTTCATTTCACTTGAGTAAATACTTAGGAGTGGGATTGCTGGGTTATGCAGTATGTGTATTTTTAACTGCCATTTTCCCAAAGTGACTGCACTATTTTGTACTCCCACCAACAATGTGTGAGAGTGGTATCTCTACATTCTTCCCAGCACACAACATTGTCGTTTTTAAGACATTACATTTTTGATGGTAAAATAGGTCTGGGTAGGAACATTTTGTTGTGATTTTGATTTACATTTTTCTAATGACTAGTGAGTTTGAACATCTTGTGTATTTATTTTTATCTACATATCTTCCTTATTTTGTTGAGAACTTTTGCTTTTTTTTCCCTTTTTTAGATGTTGTTAGAATTCTTATATACTTTAGATAAAAATATTTTATCAGATACGCACTTTGTAAATATATTCTTTTAGTCTGTGGCTATAAGTAAACTTATCTTAGTAGTAGTATTTTCAGTGCAAAAGTTTAAAACTTTGGCAGCATACCATTTGTTATTTTCTTCTTTTATACATTTTGTGTTGCCATGGTATCTTTAAAAAATAAATGCCAAACCAAGGTCACACAGTTTTTTTCTTGTTTTTATCTAAAGTTTTATAGTTTTATATTTTACCTTTATACCTATGATGGATGCATTTAAAAATAATTTTTGTAAGAGTTATGAAATTTGTATCAAAGTTTTTTTGCATATGGACATCTGCTTTTAGTTCTAACAAAAATGTTTAAAATACATACACATTTAGGATTATCATGTACTCTTGGAAAGTTGATTCTCTTTTAAAAGATAATGCCCCTGTTTAACCTTGATAATAATACTTACTCTGAAGTATAATTTATCTCATTAATATAGCTACCTCAGCTTTCTTTTGATAAGTATAAGCATGGAACATTTTCTTCATCCCTTTACTTTCAACTTATCTGTTTTTTATATTGTGATTTTTTGTGTATAGTAAATACTTTGATACTGCTTTTTTGTACACTCTAAAAATGATTCTGATTGATTGAAGTGGATCGATCGAGGATGGAGTGATTATCGATCCATCATCTATTGATCCCCGTCTGTCATGATCCATCCCACAACACAACAAAGCGTTGTTGCTGCCAGCGGTTGCTGTTGCTGCTGTCGATATTTCGCCGCGCGCCATGCAAGCGTGGCGGCGGTTAAGCCTTTTCCTTCCCTTTTCTCTCTTTTCTCTTTTCTTTCTTCCTCACTCTGTCACCCAGGCTGGAGGCAGGCACAGCCCTCTGCCTACTTCGTAACTCCTACCTCCCGGTTCAAGCAATTCTCCTGCCTCAGCCTCCTGAGTAGCTGATTACAGGCACACCACTCAAAGTCAGGCTAATTTTTGTATTTTTAGTAGAGACGGGGTTTCACCATGTTGGTCAGCCTGGTCTCAAACTCCTGACCTCATGATCCACTTGCGTCGGCCTCCCAAAGTGCTGGGATTACAGGTATGAGCCAACGCGCTTGGCCCTCTCTTTCAATATATATATTTAAATACAGATTACATATATATTTAAAATTAATTGGAGACTTTCTTCAAATAACATAATATTCCATATGTTTTGTTAAGTAAACATTCTCATTGTTTCTCTCTTATCCTTTGTACTATTGTTTTTATGTCTTTTACTTTTACGTAAGCTATAAATACAAAACAGATTGCTATAATTTTTGCTCTCAAGCCAGTTATATTTTAAAGTAATTTAAAAGGAGAAAAAAGTATATTACCTTAATTTATTTTATATCTAGTTCTCCTTTCTCTTTGTGACACCAACTTTTTGTCTGGTGTCATATTCTTTCTGTCTGAATAAATTTCTTTTTCATATCTTGTAGATTATGTTTACAGGCAGGAAATTCCCAGAGTTTTTGTTTTTCCAAGGCAAGTATTTCTTCTTCATTCTTGTAAAATAATTTTGTCTGGTATAGAATTGTGGTTTAATACATTATTTTTTCTTTAACATTTTAAAGATATCTATTATTTTCCAGTTTGCATGATTTCTGAAAAAGAAGTCTACTATCATTTTAATCTTTGTTCCTCACGTGTAATGTGTTTTTCTTAGTCTGCCTTCAAAATTTATGTATTCTGTTTTTTAGTCGTTCAAATCTAACGTGCCAGGGTGTGTGTGTGTGTGTGTGTGGGTGGGTGGGTGTTTGTATGTGTGTGGTGGTGTTCCTATTCCATTGGCTATGCCTCACAATGGATCCGTCTCTAGCAAGTTACTTGTTACTTCATGTATGCAAACCTGGAGGGGAGTGGAGGGCATTTTCTGTAATGAGTGCAACTCCTTAGGCACTCTGGGACATAGTTGCGTCATCTTCTCAGTGTTTCTGCCCCTCACCCTGCATAGTTCTGCATATAGCATGTATTTACTCCTTATTACAAACACACATGTTAATTATAATGCTTGTGAATAATGTCTTCTTAGCAGAAATCTCCATTTTATTTAGTATTGGTCAGACACAAGACTCTGCAATTGTATCTGTAAAAGTGCCAGACACATAGTAGCTGTTCAGCAAACAACTTCTTGCCTCTGCTTAGTATGTTGGTATCTTAGGGAATGTTGTCAGGACAGAATGAGTACCTGGCCAAAGAACAGACTTTCTTTTGTGCTAGCATTATTTTGAACCTAGACAGACTGTCCTTTTGCTTTGTTAATCTGGCAATTACTTCCTTACAGAATCAGCAATTGACAAGGTCACTCTGACCTTCCTCCAGCCAAACTATTATGTTAGAATGCCTACTGTGCTCTA
Organism: Papio anubis; assembly: GCF_008728515.1. NCBI lineage: Eukaryota > Metazoa > Chordata > Mammalia > Primates > Cercopithecidae > Papio > Papio anubis. The sequence goes on along the minus strand of NC_044977.1, from coordinate 188,012,049 downwards.
GCACATTGGCTCATGTGGTTTCCGGGGTTTGTGAGAATCCTGCCACATTTATAAGATTATTCATGGTCTCTTTGCATTCAGGTACAAATAAACACATAACTAGCACAAGTCACGTGTATATTCTATAAACATTTGCTCCAAAAAATAAGACTTTTTTTCTTCTGAATTGATGGCTTTTACAAAAGGCAGTGGATTTCAAAAAAAGCTAATTTTTAAAAATTAAAAATTAACATTTCTAATAATGAAATCTCCAATGTCCATTTTTATTTTCTACGGCATTCTGTTAAAATATAGAACATTTAGAAAATGATTTTAGTGACCCATATATTTTAAGATTTTTTTTTTCTCTGTTGTTTAATTGATCAGGTTGTTTTCCCTAGACTGATTAACACTGAAGATTAATAGACAGGGATGTAATTACCTAATTAGAAACAGAGGCTTCCCATGTAGCCAGCTAATCCTCATTTAACTTTTTCAGAATGATTTATCCCAGTTATTATATCGAGCAGTGGATCTGTTCAGTTGAGACCTAGACAGACTTGAAGGACATGAAAAAAAAAAAAAGAGAGAGATGGAAGGAAGATGAATCATACACATTCTTATATTAATTTTTAAGGATACATCATATAAGGAAATGTTCTTTTGAAAATTTATGGCTATTTTAAAATATTGGGGCACAATGTGTGGCAATATGAGCCCTGTGATTAAAGTAATCAAATGATGTCTATGCCTCCATCGCCAGTAAAGTGCTCCTTTACCCTTTGGTGTGGTTGCTTCAAGGTCTTTCTTGAGCAAGACCTACTTCTTTACGTCAGATTTGTGTTTGACTTCTCTGTTTTTTAACTTTGTTTTCAAATTGTGTTTCTTATATTTTACCAAGGTAGGCTTTTTTTTTTTTAATGTGCTTTGATTATCCCCCCGCAAAATCTTAAGTACATCCATCTAGTAACTATCACTTCTATATAACCATTCTCTTCATCTCTATTGGTTGCTGCCTTGCAGCCTAGTAATATTCACATATTTTCCCTCTTCCTCTCACAGTACCCCACCCACCCTGCCTTGTTACATTCCACCTATCAATAACTTCTTGAGGGACTTTTTCCTTAGTTCAGCTAAGAGCCAGGACCTTATCACAGGGCCACAAAAAATTAGGCTTGTAGACCATTTGAAAGGCGAGAATAATGGGATTTATTGGGAAAAAAAGGATAAAAGGGAAACAGTGACTCTCCACAAAGCCAGAGTCCCTGGTGGTGCGCTTCTCGCCCAGCAGTTTAAAATCCCAGGTTCTAAGCTGGGCGCGGTGGCTCAAGCCTGTAATTCCAGCACTTTGGGAGGCCGAGACGGGCGGATCACGAGGTCGGGAGATGGAGACCATCCTGGCTAACACGGCGAAACCCCGTCTCTACTAAAAATACAATAATTAGCCGGGCGAGGTGGCGGCGCCTGTAGTCCCAGCTACTCGGGAGGCTGAGGCAGGAGAATGGCGTGAACCCGGGAAGCGGAGCTTGCAGTGAGCCGAGATCCGGCCACTGCACTCCAGCCTGGCGACAGAGCGAGACTCCGTCTCAAAAAAACAAAACAAAACAAAACAAAACAAAACAAAACAAAAACCCCAGGTTCTACACAGGAAGAGGAAGGGCCAGGCTCCCCCCGGCTGGAAATGGCTCCACCCTGGGGCGCACTCCTCCCAGTGCACCGGCTGGTTGGAGTTTTGCCAGGATGCCCTTCCCACCTGGCTGTCTCATTGTCATTTGCGTATTTTTTCTATTTACATCAAACTCAGCCTAACTGACTGCATCTACTTCCTCACTCTCTAGTCGTTTTTTTCGTCTCAACATTTCTAAGTATTTACTCGGTTCAAAGAGCCACTAATTCCACCAGATTTGTTATGACAAAAAATGATTCACAGACCCTTTTTCCTTATTTCCTCTTATCCAGAGACAATTACTCTTTGTGTATGTACATTAATATCTCTAAATATATATATATATATATTTTTTTAGTCTGAGTTTTGCTCTGTAGCCCAGAGTGGAGTGCAGTGGTGCCATCTTGGCTCCCTGCAACCTCCACCTCCCTGGTTCAGGCAATTCAAAACAAACAATTCTCAGTAGCTGGAATTACAGGCGCCCACCACCATGCCCGGCTAATTTTTGTATTTTAGTAGAGGCGGGAGTTTCACCATGTTGGTCAGGCTGATCTCGAACTGCTGACCTCAAGTGATCCACCTGCCTTGGCCTCCCAAAGTGTTGGGATTACAGGCATGAGCCACTGCCCGCGGCCCACTATTTTCTTATTTCCCACTACATATATATATGTGTGTGTGTGTATGTGTATATGTGTATATATATGTATGTGTGTGTGTGTGTGTGTGTGTGTATATAATATATATATATAATTTTTTTTTCAGATTTGGCACTATTGACTACTCACTATGATAGATGAGAATTTAGGTTCTCCCCACTCCACATCTCCAAAGATGTGTGCAAACCTCCATCTTATTCTTCCGTAAGAGATTTATTATTATTTTGGTTAGAACAACATTCAGTCTTGGAAATTTTTCTTGAGTGAGTCCACTGCTTTTTCCCTCTGCTTGCTTCATCTTTTTGGATTACTTTTTAAAAAATGTCTTCAACTTTATCCTACGAAAGTTATATTGAGTTTTACTCTTTTCCCTCAAGTTTTAATTTTTATAAGATGTCTTTTTGTTTCATGAATAGTTCTTTTCCATAATATTGAAAGTTGTTTAATGAATGTAATATAGTATCTTATTGCTTTGAAAATATTAGTAATACATTTAAAAAATACCCTTTTGTTTGCATAGTCTCAACTTTCTGCAAGTTGTTTTCTTCTGTTTATTGCTTTGGACTGCCTCTTCGGTGTTAGCGGCTTTCTATGCTTACCTAGTGACCCTGGCTGTCTCTTCATATTTGAGAGTGTTGTGGGCTAAAAGGCTAACTAGAAATTCTGAGTATGTGGATGAGTCTCACTGACGCATCATTTCACTGTAACAAGATTGGGCTAAGTCATTTGTTAGAGAACACGTGAAGTCCAAATATTTAGGCTTTTATTTTATTGGAAGTCAGACTTCATAAGACCCTTCTGATCTTTAGTCTGGAGGGTCAAGGCCTAGCTGCTAATATTTTGTGAGTGGGAAAAGAAGGCTGAGAGATCAGCATTTTATATGCATCAATTTCTTTGGTCTCTCTGTTTGCATAAATGATACCAGCCCTAGACCATCCCTTTTGTCTGTCAGTCCAGAGACCCTCTGCTGTCAACTTGGTTAAGCTGAGAAATATATTTTCTAGACTCTTTTCCTGTATTCTTCTATGTTACAGTGGTAAAAAAAAACAAAAAACAAAAAACAAAAAACAAAAAAACAAACAAAAAAAACTTTAATAAGATTCAGAAGAAAGAAATGGAGCATCACTCAATACACTGTGAAGCTCTTTTCATGGTCAAATAGGTCAGACACACATTAAGGGTTTGTCAGGTTCCCACTTGTCCTCCCTCTCCTGAACTTCACATTCAGTGTTTGCTTGCAAAGTGTTTGCCATGCTGACAACAGGGACCTCAGGCCCACAGTTAGATGCTTTGCTGAAGATCTGTAGGCATAAGAGCTACCTAAAAGCTATTGCATCTCCTAGACCTGTCCATGAGCTTCCTCTCTGCAGTCCCAATTCACTGTTGGACACGTGCGGCTTCTTGGATGGAGTGGGTGGTTATTTCTCTGATACTCCACGTCTTCTACAATTGTGTAAATCCTAGTTGCCATGACACACACCTAGTTACATAACACTCATAGTCACCCTGCTTCTCTGTCTGAACCTTGATCGATTCTCCGCTTTGATCTCTTCAGAGGATAAACCTGCCATTATCTGCTCAGAGGTGTGCTAAAATAGAAGAGGTCCTTGCAAGAAATTTTAGAAAGAGTTGGTTTCCTAGGTGGAACTCATGTGGTTAGAAAGGAGATCACTTCTCAGCCAGGCGCAGTGGCTCACGCCTGTAATCCCAGCACTTTGGGAGGCCGAGCTGGGCGGATCACGAGGTCAGAAGATCGAGACCATCCTGGCTAACATGGTGAAACCCCGTCTCTACTAAAAAATACAAAAAATTAACCAGGCGTGGTGGCAGCGCCTGTGGTCCCAGCTACTCTGGAGGCTGAGGCAGGAGAATGGCGTGAACCCGGGAGGTGGAGCTTGCAGTGAGCCTAGATCGCACCACTGCACTCCGGTCTGGGTGAGAGTGTGAGATTCGTCTGGGGAAAAAAAAAAAGGCGATCGCTTCTCTAAACACACACACACACACACACACACATACCCACACACACCCCGCTCCACTTCACCGACCACTCCCAGAGTTATCTAGTGCTATCGGTTCCTCAAGTCGGTTCCTGGCTCTTCCTATTGCAGTCTTAGGGTTTGGCTTTCTCCGTGCTGCTACATCAGTTATCTTTATTATATCTGTGTTCTAGCATTCAAAATTTTTAGTTTATTGATTTCCCTGCTGCTATTCCCCCCATATTTGTAGATTTATGCCTTAAATATTACTTGATATTTCAGTGGGATTTCGGTTTTAGTGGGATTTCACCAGGAAGTAAACTCAGAAACATATAGTTAATTCACTGTATTTCCAAAATCACCCCATTTTCTTTCAAAATTTATGGCCTGGCTACTGGCTCTCAACCCTACTACTGTTCCTTTTTTATGAATAACCTAATTCTCACATCGAAGGGCCTACTTTTTGAGTCCTTGTTGTCCTTATTTTTTCTTCAGTATTTGACAACACTGACCTTCCTGCTCCTGTATTTCCTCTCCTCCCTCCTTCCTTCCCTCCCTTCGTCTGTCCCTCCCTCTCTCCTTTTCTTCCTTGTATACTGTCTGTACTCTCACTAACATTTCTGGAGTATTCATTTTGTGTCAGCTATTCTGTTAGGCATCACCTTTTCTCTTCAGAGGATGCCAGAAACTTAAACCAAAAGACTGGAGAGCAGAAAAACCCTTTACATTATATTGTGTCTTCCTTGATAACATGTGAATAATTCCTCCCACTCAGCGAGGAAATTACAGGTTGTAAATTAACTCATGCTACCAGGATTTAAAACAGACAGCACATCAGTCTGCAGGACTGCCTCCTTCTAAGGCGGCCTGGCTGTCCATTGTTGTAGGGTTTACACTCCTCTGCAGAACATCTGGTTAATAGCATGTAGGCTTTGGCTCTTCGGCTCTGCTAAACTAAACACTGAACAGGGAATCCAGTGAAGACATGGGGAAAAGGCCTTTTCCAATACACTGGAGACAAGTGTTCAGTCTGAGGGAGGAGATGGCCTTTTGTTTTTGTTAGACATCCTGAAGTGGAAGTCAAATAGAGCAACCCAGTGAGTAACTACCGCCTATGGTCACTGTGGAACTCTTAAGGAGAAAGAACGTGGTTTTCTGCAAATAAAAATCCTGGTATGTTTTTAAAACTTCATGTTACCTTTTTATAGGGCAAATACAGAGTATTACCTTCAGATTCATTTTAATTAAAAAAAAAACTTAGCTAGAGAAATAAGGAGTATTTCTCAAAAGGGCTTAGAGAAAATGAAAAAGAATTAATTATTGGTGCTTTAAAAGAAAAGAAAGACTGAGAAAATTCAAACAGCAGTAGTAGCCACCATTTTAATTGCAAATATCTATGCAGCAGGCTACTCAAAGTTCTCTATGTGGTAGGAGAGTGAGACTAATTAGTAAGAGGCTAATCTCCTGTTTCATCTTCACTAATTAATATTTCACTTTTGATCCTCCTTGCTCTGATTTGGGTAATATCCACATAAAGAACCTGAACTTTCCAGAAATAAATAAAGAAAAACAAATAGAAACATGATAACCTCTAATAGTATGGGAAGACAATACTGCTAGGAGAAGATAGAACAATTCATCATTTCTTCTCTGGATGTTTCAGAACTAGAGTTGAATGTAGTCATTCCTCATTATTTCTGGATTCCATATTTGCAAAATTGTCTACTTGCTAATATTTATTTGTAACCCCCAAATCAATATTTGTGCCACTTTCCTAGTCATTTATGGACATGTACAGAACAGCAAAAAAGTCGAATCATCCCAGATACAGGTACCTAGCTGGGAGTGAACAAGAGGATACTCTACCTTCTTGTTTCAGCTCTCACACTGTAAACAAGTGTACTTTCTGTGGTCTATTCAGTACCACACATTTCTCACTTTTGTTCTTTTTGTTCATGTTTTCACTGGCTCCTGAGTGTAGCACTGAAGTATTGTCTAGTGTTCTTAAGGGCGAGAGGGACGTGATGTGCTCTAAGAAGAACAAACGTGTTAGATAAGCTTAATTCAAGCATGAGTTATACTGCGGTTAACCATGAGGTCAACATTACTGAATCAACAATATATACTAAATAGGGTGTCTTCAAACAGAAACAAATAGAAAACAAGGTTATGTGTTTATTAACAAAAATGTTGTGACCAGAAGCTAACAAAAACTTAATTATATATTTTCCCTAGGAGCAATGGTTTAATATTTACTAATTCAGTGTTTGCTGCAACTTTATAGAGCAGAACTACTGTGAATAATGAGAACTGACTACATATGTACAAACAGAGGGAGGTCAAAAACTAATTTGAAGCTTATAATATCTGTACTACATCAAGTACCTTTACCTGTTGTGTATGTGTTTACATTTTGTTCTAAAATTTCTGAGTTCCTTCTTGGGTTCATTCAACATTTATAACCCCCACCCTCTTCCTCAGCCTTCAAATAAAAGTACTTTTACCTGAAAGCTATAAAATAATGCGAGATCCTAATGGGAAAATATTACTGCATTGTCACCTGAAAGCTTATGCATTTTTAGGACTACATAAAAGAGTAAACAGAACAGGTTTATTCTTACCTTTATTTTTCTGCTTTTTCTTGCCCACTATTGAACTATGAAACACATGATTTAATCTTTCAAGAAGCTACAGTAAAATGAAAGACATTTTTAAATTCTCTATATCAACAGAAAAAAAATCAGAAAATACTCCTTAAAATAGATGACAATTTAGTTTCAGGATAAATAGGAATTAAGCAAATAAAAAAGAAAAAGAAAAGGAGGGGAATTCTAAGAAAAAAGAAAGCTACATTTGGGTTGAAGGTAGTTGGCATGACCCTGATACAGGTGCAAGAGAGGGCATGACAGAGGGCATGGTGGAGATGCAGGCAGAGCTCACTGTATTTAGAGACTTAATGATTAAACGAGAAGCTTGACCTTCCTATAGTAAGCACATAAAGTGGGGCCATTGCATATTCTTATTTACTTCTTTGCTCATGTATTTATTTATTTTAGAATGACCTCTCCAGCCACATTGTGAAAGATGGATGAAGCAAATTGAATTAAAAAAAACAGTGATGTCATGAAGAACACTCAGGAAGCTATTTTAATATTTTTATTGTAAAATGATGAACATCTTTACCAAAGCAGTAGTAATGTAAAGGAAGAGGTGCGTACAAATTACAAGGGTATGTAGGCCTTAGGATTTAAAATGCGAATCACTAATTGAATATGGGAGACAACTAGAATCTAGAATGGCTCACCAATTTTAACTTGTTTACGTTAGTTCTCTCTCTTTTAGATTTTGTAAGTTCCATGAACAAACATTTTTTAAGAAAATATTAGATGCGAAGTACTGAATAGAAACTGGGACTATGACAACGACGTCGACGTGATCCCTGACTTTCAGATGACAGCAGAGGGAGGAACGCTAAGCCAGTAAGTGATGTATACTAAGTTATCACACAAGTGAAGTGAGGGTCTTCATCTGTCAGGGGTATAATTTAGATGATTGCCATGGTATGTTGTAAATGTAACGCTGTAGAATTCCAGAACTCCTTGCCTAGTTATTGCCAGATCCCAATTTGGTGGTTACTGTGGCCTTGAAAATGTGTTAAGCTATAAAACAATGCGAGATCCTAATGGGAAAATATTACTGAACCATCACCTGAAAGCGTACCCATTTTTAGGACTACAGAATGTGTGAAAGAACTTCTTGTTTTCAAATTGAGGTAGATAGAGCTCAGTTCCTACATTATGAGTTATCCTACATCAGCTCAGATGGGAAGCTCAAAGTTGTTTTAGGTCAAGTTTCATGGAAACAGAATCTAAACTGAGATTTCTATACAGGAGGCTCATAGGAGGGTGTATTCACGAACAACAACTCTAAGGCAGTGGGACAAGCAGGACTGATTGGTCACAGGGAAAATTTAAGTCGCAATGTAATTAAAATGGAGGTCTCTTCCCACTCTCAGTGTGTGGCTGTAATCTCTGGAGTGAGGGTGGCTCTTTAGTCTCAAATTTGTTTTATGGCATCCCGAGTTATTCAAAGCCCTTAAACAGGGCTTGTAAATTTAATTGAGGCAGCACCCTTAGTTAGGTGGGGACTGTCTGGAAGGGGACACACCTGGGAGCCACCAGCAATCAACTCTCTCAACAGCTGTAGTATTGTATGCCTGGATTCTGAAGAAAATGTCTGGATAGTACAACAAATAATCTACTACAAAAGGCAAAGCCAGTTCGGCCTAATAACAAAATATCCAGTAGCACCCTCATTTCAATTTACCTTTCCTTGAATCCGGGACATAAATTCACCCTATGTCCACTGTACCTTTTGTAATTATTTCTTTCTTCTAGGTGTGGAGATATGTCTGTTCACTTATTAATTTGTCCTCAATCAAATGTCTCTTCTTTTCTATGCTCCTTTGCCTCTTTCCTAGCAACATTTTGTTTCTCTCCATTTTTTGCCCAAAGCCGAATTCTCTCTTATTAGCAGGAACACATCTTTAATCCATCTCTCTTTTAAAAGGCTGACAATGACTTTACCTAAAAGCTAATGTTTCATTCAATTATTAAAATATAGAGGTGCTCCCCTGGATGCCCCTGAAGTTATACACAGCCTTCCCTGAAGTTCAGTAACTCCAGAGCAGTAGGAACTACATCTTGCTCAATTTTTGTCTATTATATCTCTATTGTCTAGTAGAGTAACGGGCACAAAGTTAATTGGGATAAAGATCAATTAACTGTTTCCCTCTCATCTTTTGATAATGGAAATCAAGCATTTTAGGTGAGTATGTGAGCACTCTGCTGCCGGTATTTTTACTGTTGTTGCATAATTGCACCATGTGTGCCCACGTGACTAAATCTGTATCAGTACTAGGTGAGTGTAAGTAACTATCTGTACAACCTCATGGGCATTCTAGACTCCTTATTTTATTCTCGCTGCTAGCTGGTAATGGTAAAGACTTAGAGTATAGTAAAAACCCTCTGAACCAGTCCTGTATTGCTCACTTCTAAACTATAATATTAGAGACAAAAGTGTTTTTCTTCTTCTTCTTCTTCTTATTTTTTAAAACACTGTATTTTTTTTTTTTTCGGGGGCGGCGGAACATTTTTCTTGGATCTCAAATTTTTAACCATTTCCTTAAAATAAAACATGATTGGCTGGGCGTGGTGGCTCACGCCTGTAATCCCAGCACTTTGGGAGGTCGAGGCGGGTGGATCATGAGGTCAGAAGATTGACACCATCCAGGCTAACACGATGAAATCCCATCTCTACTAAAAATACAAAAAATCAGCTGGGCGTGGTAGTGGACGCCTGTAGTCCCAGGTACTCGGGAGGCTGAGGCAGGAGAATGGTATAAACCCAGGAGGCCGAGGTTGCAGGGAGCTGAGATCGCGCCACTGCACTCCAGCCTGGGCAACAGAATGAGACTTCATCTCAAAGAAAAACAAAAAAACAAACAAACAAACAAAAAATGACAACAACAACTCCTGGAAGTAGGATGCGATTATGCAAACAGTGATTATGTGTAACATGGATAAAGTTGCAGATGGAAAATTCACAAATATTGTGAGTCAGGAAACTGGAGAAAGTAATTATGCTATGGCAAAATGTTTGGTAAAACTGTTGTTGGCATAGCATGGAAGGCAGATCATGTCCTCCTGAGATTGTAGCTCTGAGGAAATTAGTTGACAAAATTAGTTGACAAAATTCAGAATGATTCCGTACACTGGCTGCTCCTCATATGTTTAGCAAGTGGCTACAGAAAGGAAACTGACAAACCTGTCTAGGTTTGACGTGGTTACGGATTTCAGAAGAGTGCTGGTGAAGAAGGCTTATTTGTGTCTAGGAAGTTAAAGTGATGGAATATCTAGACATTTTGAACCTTTCAAAGTTAAAAAGTCTAATGATGTCTGTGTTTCAAACAGCAAAAGATAAGATTATTGCTTAAAGTTACCCAGATGTAAAGGTCAGATCAAGGACATCCATTGTCTTTCTATTATTTTAATTGGCTTCATGAGGAGAAATATTGCAGTTTTAATGATTTTTACCTGTTGAGATGTTTAGATGTGCCCCCTTTTACTTGTACTGACTGGAAGCAAAGAGATTAGATGTCTACTAAATCTCTGTGGGAATTGTATTGACCACGAAACCAAAAGCCTCCTCTACAAAAAAGTGTGTGATATCCCTGAACAATACTTGAGTCTTCAAACCTTCACTGGCAGAAAGTGGGCTATGAAGACTGCCCAATCCCAAAGAGGGAACATTCTCCAACTCATCTTACATCAGATTTGTTCATACATGATAAAGAAGGATATCACGAGGGGACAGAGCAGAGGACATGGTGAACAATGAATAAAAGAGCTATGGCCAGAAAGCAGAAACCACGAGGAGCAGGATAGGTGGACCAAGGAACCTACCTCAGAGCCAAGGTAGGAAGTCATTGTGATTTCTTTCTATCAGGTTTTCATAACTGCTATGAAACATTGACTACTTTGTGTATCCCATTCTTACCTTTTTCTGAATGCTTACTTTGTTATAGTTATTTTGTTTCTAGTCTATCGATATGTATTAGAAGATAGAGGAGAAGATATCTTACCATGTAGGCAATAGATTGCTTGGTTTTGAAGAGCCAAATTCAGATATGATAAAGAAGATTGTACATCACAAAATCCTGGATTGGGGGCTGGATGCAGTAACTGCATGGATGCTTACATGGCCAGAGTGATGAACTGAGGGTTTGCAGTTAGAACTGCTCCTAGTTTATACTTTTCCATGCTTTCTTTTAGAAACAGATACTTTGATATTTAGCTAGACTCATTATCATCCAACAACACAACTCTCTCCCTGTTGCTTCTATAGCTAGTTGTCACCATGTGACCAATTTTGGCCAATGGTATAGGAGAAGAATTGATGCATGAAATTATTTGCTGGACTTTCTCTCCTTCATTGGCTATGGAATGGCAACAAATGTAACTACTGTGAAGTCTTATGTTTTACGTGGCAGAACTTCCCTGCCAGCTCTGGACCACTGAACCATGACATGGATGTCTCTGGATGTTGGGTTAAGGATAGACTCTAAATTGCCAAGGATGGAAATGAGACAATTAGGAGACTATTCCAGAAACTTGAATAAGAGTTTGAGACAATGGGCTGGGCAAGAGTGGTAACATAAAGAGATTCTGAATACATTTTGACTTTAGGGTCAACAGGATTTCCTGACATATTGGAAATGGAGTTTCAGAAATACAATGTTAGGGGTGTTTTCCATGATTTTAGTATGAGGAACTGGAATGAAAGAATTCCCATCATATAAGATGTGGAATACTGCAGGTAGATATCTATTGGAATGGAAGATCAGGAGCTCATGTTTGGCCATGGAAAGCTGGAAATGTTTATTCACTCTATAAGCTGAGATTTTGAAAAGACAGTTGATAACGTGCATCTGAAGTAGAGAGAGTAATTTGGAATGAGCATATACATTTAAGAATTTTCAGCAGTTATTTAAAAATTATTTCCCCAGCTTTATTATAAAAGGTTTCAATTGGAAAATACTTCTAATATAAAAAAGTTATTAGAAACATTAGGAGAGTTCATCCCTAAGTGCTTCAGACAGGGTATTCTACCACATTAATTATAATATCAGTGTCACATCGAAGAAAAGTATTTTCTCAATAGTATTTAATACCATAAATAATATTTATGATATTATCCAATAAAACTTTAGTAAGACCATCTTGTCTTCTCCAATTATCTCAAATTAATTATCATAAAATAATAACATATTTTATTACCTTTTCTTTCTTCAAATCACAATATAGTCAAGGTTCAAATATTGCACTTGGTTATTATGTATCTTATAATCAGAAAGCATTCCTTCACATCTTTTTGCCACGAAATTGACTCTTCTAAATGACCAGATTAGTATTTTTGTTGAGTATTTCACATTTCAGATATGTCTAATTGTTTCTGCATCATGTAATAATATTTTTGTAATACCTTTATTTTTAGTAAATTCACAATTAGGTCTAATGCCTTAAATACGTTTGGTTAAACACATTTGTCGAGACTACTAGTGGTGCTAAATGTGGTCACACCTCTAAGGGGATTATGTGAACCTATATTTCCGTTGTAAAGATACACACACACATTTAGACCCCCGCCCCCAGTTTATAAATGTGTATGCGTTGTGTAGATAGAGAGATGATTTTTTGTATTGTGCATTTTGGATTCTTTCTCCAGCAACTTTTTGTTCCTAATAGTTGTGGCAATTGATGATCCTTGCCTGAATCAATTACTTTACAATTGCAAAATTGTGATTTTTTTTCCAATTGTAACATTATGTATAGTATGTATGCTAAGGTTTGGATCTGTGTCCCCATCAGATCTCGTGTTGAATTGTAATCCCCAGTGTTGGAGGTGGGGCTTGGTGGGAGGTGATTGGATGATGGGGGTAGATTTCTCATGAATCGTTTAGTGCTGTTACTGCTTGATACTGTTCTCATGATAGTGAGTGAGTTTTCATGCGATGGGGTTGTTTAAAAGTATGCACCACCTGCCCCTTCATGCTCTCTTGCTCCTTCTCTGGCCATGTGAAGTGTGCTCCCCTTTTGTCTTCAACCATAATTGGAAGCTTCCTGAGGCCCTCCCCAGAAGCTATGCTTCTTGTACAACCTGCAGAACCATAAGCCAATTAAATCTCTTTTCTTCATAAGTTACTCAGTCTCAGGTATTTCTTTAGAGCAGTGCAAGAATAGACTAATACAATATATTTACTGGCATTCTCCTATAAAGCGATTTTCTTCATCAAACAGGAAACTCATTTCTGTATATAAAGACCAAGTAGATAATTTTACTTTAATTATCAACTTTTCAGAGTAAATCCTTGGTGAAATAGTCTACTTGATGATGGTAAATTAGTTCTTTTCCTTCTCATTTTTTAATATCTCTATTCATTCTTGGATTTTTGTTTACCCAATATTTTACAATCAATTAGAGCCTGTAATTTCTTTTTCTTTTTTCTTGAGACCGAGTTACCCTCTGTCACTCAGGCTGGAGTGCAGTGGCGCGATCTCGGCTCACTGCAACCTCTGCCTCCTGGGTTCAAGCAATTCTCCTGCCTCATCCTCCTGAGTAGCTTGGATTACAGATGTATGCCACCACATCTGGCCAATTTTTGTATTTTTAGTAGAGACGGGGTTTCACCATGTGGGCCAGGCTAGTCCCAAACTCCTGACCTCAGGTGGTCTGCCTGCTTCAGCTTCCCAAAGTGCTGGGATTACAGACCTGAGCCACTGTGCTTGGCTGAGTCCATCAGTTTTTGATATTCCACTCTCAAAATGTTCACAAAAGAAACCCATTCAAGCCGGTGTCTGTGTCCCTTGATACATTCCAATTAGTCTTGGATATTCCCTTTCTTTCTGGCAAAACAAGATGTCCCAGTATCACCTCAATATTGCCAGAGCAGACATAAGGTCTTCGATAATTTTTGATTCCTTTGCACAGAGAATTGGTGTTTACAAACCAAGGTCTGTCTACAGATGTGCTTGTTGCTATTGATGGCTTTGTTTCCAGATTCCTCTCGTGGATAAAACAAAATATGTTTTAAAACATAGTAAGTTCCAAATAGATATTTCCAATTTCAAGTATTCGGTATTACAGGACTTTTCATAACTGATAGAAGCCTGTTACTGAGTTTTCATAAAGCTATTCAAAACCTACATTGCCATTAGAAGATAGAGATTTCCACCAAGTGACACATATCCCTTAACTCTTCTATGCCTAATTCTCCATTGCTCTCTTATATGGGGGAGGTTAGTGAAAGGAAGAGGGAGAGAGTCTAAAATATAAAATGATATATAAAAATAATATATTGAGATGTTGCTAGCTCAATGATATTTTTTTCAGAAAGTGTTTCTACAAGAAAAATGGGATAGAAGCAGATGGAAAAATAAGGCCAATAATTATATTTTGTGGCTGCTGTAATTTTGGAAATTAACATAATAAACCTTATATAAGTACACATGGTATAGATGAATATTCTTCTGAAAGCTTTCAAGTATCTGTATATACTAATCATAATCTGGCTTCCTCCTTTGCAATTCCAACAAAAATTTCTTTCAGCCAATAGAATGTCACTAAACATCTTCAAATTTCTATAACTAATAGACCCTTTTAAGTCCTTATCTTACTTGATGGCTTTGTGGTATGCAACCCAAAGTTACGCTGCTATGCTTTTTGTTTTCTGTGACACGGCCCTTTTGCTCTGGACTTCTTTCTACTCTTTAGGCTGCTTTTTTTCTTACCTTCCTGTATGTTCCCCTATCTTTCTGCCATTTCTTTAAAACCATGGTAACCCAACATTCATCCATTGGCCTTTTATCCTCAATATATGAGTTCTTATTTTACCAATGCACTTTTATTTCTTACTTACTATTCCCTGGACCTGTTATAAAAGTTTTATTGCTTGCTTTCCTAATGAAAACAAGTTAAAAAACAAAAGCAAAACTCTCTGGCAATTCAAAAATCTTCTTTTGGTCTGTGGACCAAATTTGCTTTGTAGTGGGTACTGGTGGTTATAACAGAGGCAAGTGAAAATATGTAACACCTTTAATATAAATGAAAGGCTTTTTTTGTGTTCAATAGAACAAAAGTTTATAATAATTTCAATTAAGACTTAGACACTTTAAATGTGGTGAAATCATCTTTGCTGGACTTATTTTGTGGACAAAGATATTTGGATTCATATCTGATTTTCCAAATAAAATTAGAACCTGAAAGCTGATTTTTAAGTTATCCTTTTGGAACAATTGTCCTTTAAATGCATTTGGAATAAATGCAGATAGGAGACAGAGACAGAAGTGGCACTTGGAATGAATTCCCATACATTATATGAATAATGATAATTGTGGCTCTATATTTTCATGATGAGATAAATTTAATCAACAAATGGGCTGCCATGGAAATGACTTTCAAATGCACCTCTCATTTATTCAAGGTTAAAACTGTGATTTGATTGCAACTACAATTTATTATTTCTTCTCTGATACAATTTTATTTATTCTTTATGATCCACACTAAAAATTACATAGTTTGACAATATTATAAAATGTGGTAGGCTTTTTGGTACTTTACCTAATTAAGTAAAATAAAAACAATTTACTAAGCACCAAGAATAACTTAGGCTGATTTTAATGAGCTTTAGGTAATTATGAAATATAACTTAAGAAATATTCCAACTTATCGAGGTTCAAAAGCTGAGAATATAAAGGGACTTGCTTAAATTTATATCTCCTAATATTTCTAGTATTCAGTTAATAGATTTATTTCATTGATTTGTGTTAGTATTCAATTTATTCTCTTGCCATATATTCAACAGAGAACATTATTAAATCAACGCAAATTATTTGCCAAGATGAACAAAACCATTCTTTATTCTCTCAGATGCATTATTCTAATCCAGTGGAGGTTTGTTTAGCCCAAAAAAGAGAAAAATAATGCCATATCCAGAGAACAAAATAAGAGACTGAAAAGTCAATATTTATATCAAAATTTCAAAGAAGATTAGAATTTAAAATTGATAATGACTGGAAAGTCACAGAAAAAGAGGTTACTTTAGTGATTTTAATATATGTGAAAATACCCACATACACACGCCAATCTAGAACATACATACGTATTATACATGAGCTCATTTGTTTAACACCATTTGCTAAATGTCCTAAATATCTATACTATCTCATTTTGAATTTCTAAATCTGTAAAGATTTCTAAAATATGGAGTTATTGTGGAAATGTTTACTTCAGTACTATATAAAATAAAACCAATGCTAGTCAAATATGTCATTTTTTATTTTATTTATTTTTAATTTTCATGTGTACCTAGCAGGTATATACTTAGGGAGCATATGAGATATTTTGATATAGTCATATGCATAATAGTCATATCAGTGTAAACAGGATATCCATCACCTTTATTCTTTCTTTGTGTTACAAACAATTGAACTATACTCTTAGTTATTTTTAAATGTTTAATTAATTATTGTTGGTTGTAGTAACTCTGTTGTGCTACCAAATACTAGATCTTAATCATTCTAATTGTATTTTTATATTGATTAAGCATCTCCATTCCCCATCCCACTCATTACCCTTCTCAGACTCTGTTAACCTTCCTTCCTACTCTCTATCTCCATAAGTTCAATTGTTTCCATGTTTAGCTCCCACAGCTAAGTGAGAACAAGTGAAATTTGTCTCTCTGTGCCTGACTTATTTCACTTAACATAACGACCTCAAGTTCCAACCATCTTGTTGCAAATGACAGGATCTCCATTTTTTATTTTTTTTACAGCTGAATAGTACTTCATTGTGTATTTGTACCCCATTTTCTTTATCAGTTCATCTGTTAATGAACACTCAGCTTCTTTTAAATATTGGTTGTTGTGAATAGTGCTGCAATAAACATGGGAGTTCAGATTTCTCTTTGATATACTGATTTGCTTTCTTCCGGGTAAATACTTAGCAGTGGGATTGCTGGATCATATAGTAATTGTATTTTTAGATTTTGAGAAACCTCCAAACTCTTATCCATAGTGGCTGTACTAATTTACATTCCTGCTAACAGTGTTCGAAGGTTCCCTTTTCTGCACATCCTCACCAGCATTTGTGATTGGCTATCTTTGGATAAAAACCATTTGAACTGGGTGAGATAATATCTCATTGTAGTTTCTACTTGTATTTCTCTGATGATCAATTTCTTTCTTACTATTCCCTGGACCTGGTATAAAAGTTTTATTGCACATTTTCATATATCTGTTTGCAATTTGTATGTCTTTTGAGAAATGTCTATTCATATCTTTTGGCCATTGTTTGAATTATTAGTTTTTTTTTTCTATTAGAGTTGTTTGAGCTTCTTATATATTTTGGTTGTTAATAGCCCGGCAGATGGGTAGTTTGTAAATATATTCTCAAATTCTGTAGGTTGTCTCTTCACTTTGTTGATTGTATCCTGTGCAGTGCAGAAACTTTTTAAATTGATGAGATCTCATTTGTCCACTCTTGCTTTGGTCACCTGTGCTTGTGGGCACTCAAGAAATCTTTATCCAGTCCAAAGTCCTGGGGAATTTCTCCAACGTTTTTGTTGCAGTAGTTTCATAGTTTAAGGTATCAGATTTAAGTCTTTAATCTATTTTGATTTAATTTTTGTATTTGGCATGAGAGAGGGGTCTAGTCTCATTCTTGTACCTGTGAATATCCAGTTTCCCCAGCACTATTTATTGAAGGGACCATTCTTTCCCCGATGCATGGTCTTGGCATCCTTGTTGGAAATGAGTTGACTTGTAGATGTGTAGATTCATTTATGGGTTCTCTATTCTGTTCCTTTCACCTATTTGTCTGTTTTTATGCCAGTGTCACGCTGTTTTGGCTCCTAAAGCTTTGTAGTATAATTTGAAGTCAGGTAATGTGATTCCTGCAAGTTTGCTCTTTTTGTCCAGGGTAGCTTTGGCTTTTCTGGGTCTTTTGTGGTCCCATATAAGTTTAAGAATTGTTTTTTCTATTTTTGTGAAGACTGTTATTGGTATTTTCAGAAGGATTGAAATAAAGCTGTAGATTGCTTTGGGCAATATGGACATTTTAACAATATTGATTCTTCCAATCCATGAACATGGAATATCATTTCATTTTTTTCTGTCCTCTTCAATTTCTTACATTGTAACATCAATGTTTCACAGTTTTCATTGTAGAGATCTTTCACTTTTTTGTTAAATTAATTCCTAGATGTTTCATTTTATTTGTAGTTATTGTACATAGGATCACTTTCTTGATTTCTTTTTCAGATTGTTTGCTATTGGCATATAGAAATGCTACCGACTTGTGTGTGTTGATTTTGTATTCTGCAACTTTACTGAATATGTTTATCAGTTCCAATAGTTTTTTGTTGTTGTTGTTGTTGTTTTTGGTTTTTTTTTTTGGTGAAGTCCTTAGGATTTTCCATATCTAAGATCATACCTCTGCAAACAAGGATAATTTGACATTTTCCTTTCCAATTTGGATGCCCTTTGTTTTTTCTCTTTTGTCTGATTGCTGTAGTTAGTACTTCTAGTACTATGTTGAATAGCAGTGGTGAAAGTGGATATCCTTGTCCTGTTCCAGATCTTAGAGGAAAGGATTTCTGTTTTTCCCCCTTCAGTATGATACTAGCTGTGAGTCTGTCATATATGTGTTTTATTTTGTTGAAGTGTGTCCCTTCTATACTTAATTTTTTTAAAGCTTTGTATCGTTAAGGAATGTTGAATTGTATCAAATGTTTTTTCCAGCATCAATTGAAATGATCTTGTAGTTTTTCATTCAGTTGACAAGATGTATCACATCAATTGATTTGCATATGTTGAACCATCCTTTCAACCCTGGGATAAATCCCACTTGGTCATGATGAATTATCTTTTTAATGTGTTGTTGAATTCAGCTTGCTAGTATTTTGTTGAGGATTTTGCATCAATTTTTATTATGGATTTTGACCTACAATTTTCTTTTTCTTTTGTGTCTGTCTTGTTTCAGTATCTGTGTAATTCTGGCTTAAAAGAATGAGTTTAGAAGTATTCTCTCCTCCTCTATTTTTCCAAATAGTTTCAGTAGGATTGGTATTAATTCTTTAAAAATTGTTTAGTAAAATTCAGCCATGAAGCCATTGGGTCCCAGCTTTTTTTTTTTTTTTTTTTTTGTTATGGGAGGCTTTTCGATTCACTGCAAACTCCATCTCCCAGGCTCAAGACATCCTTCCACCTCAGCCTCTAGAGTAGCTAGGACTACAGGCATGTGTCACCATGTCTTGCTAATTTTTGTATTTTTGTAGATATGAGGTTTCACTCTGTTGCCCAGGCCAGTCTTGAACTCCTGAGCTCAAGTCATCCACTGGCCTTGGCCTCCCAAAGTGCTGGGATTACAGACGTGAACCACCGTGCCCGGTTCTTAAGTATTCTTCTTTAGTTCTTCATTGATCCACTGGTCGTCCAGGAGCATTTTAATTTCCATGTATTTTTATAGTTTCCACCATTCCTCTTGTTATTGATTTCTAGTTTTATTCCATTGTGGTCAGGGAAGGTACTTGATACAATATCAATTTTTTTTTTAATTTTTAAAGACTGTTTTGTGGCCCAAAATATGATCTATCCTTGAGAATAATTATCGTGCTGAGAATAATGTATATTCTGCTGCCATGGAGTGAAATGTTTTGTAAATATCTATTAGGGCCAGTTGGTTTATAGTACAGGTTAAGTCTGATGTCTCTTTGTTAATTTTTCTGTCTAGATGATCTGTCCAATGCTGAAAGTGGGGTGTTAAAGTCTTTAGCTGTTATTGTATTGGGGTCTATCTCTCTCTTTAGCTCTAATAATATATGCTTTATGTATCTGGGTGCTCCAGTGTTGGGTGCATACATATTTACAACTATCATATTCTCTTGCTGAGTTGACCCCATTATCATTATATATAATGACCTTTGTCTCTTTTATAGTTTTTGTTTTGAAATCTCATTTCTCTGATATAAGAATAACCATTGCTACTCTTTTTTATTTCCATTGACATGGAATATTTTTATATATCCCTTTATTCTCAGTCTCTGTGTGTCTTTATAGGTGAAGTGTGTTTTTTGTTGTTGTTGTTGTTGTTGGCAACAGATCATTGGGTCTCTCTCTCTCTTTTTTTTTTTTTTTTTTTTAAATCCACTCAGTTACTCTATGTATTTTGATTAGAAAGTTTAGTACCTTTACATTCAGTTTTATTATTGATAAGTAAGGACTTGCGCCTGCCATTTTGTGCTTTGTTTTCTGGTTGTTTTTTTGGTTTTCTCTTCTTTCTTTCATTTTTCCTGTTTTCCTTTTAGTGAAATTTTCTCTGGTGATATGTTTTAATTTCTTGCTTTTAATTTTTTCTGCATCTGTTGTATGGTTTTTGATTTGAGGCTACCATGAGGCTTACAAATATTATCTTATTACAGATTATTTTAACCTGATGACAACACTAATTGCATAAATAAACAACTAACAAACAGGCAAATGGAAAACTAATTAAAATGGAAAACTAATTAAAATTGTACATTTTAACAACTTTTCTCTACTTTTTAACTTTTCTTATTTCTATTTTCTTTTGTATGATCTGAGTCTTGAAAAGTTGTACTTATTAATTTTGATTGGTTCATTTGTTAATCTTTCCATTCAAGTAGTTTATATATCACAATCATGGTGTTATAATATTCTGTTTTTCTGTGAACCTGCTATTACCAGTGAGTTTTGTGCCTTTGGAAGATTTCTGAGGGCATTTCTTGTAAGACGGGCCTGATGTTGGTAAAATATCTCACTTTTTTTTTGTATGTGTGCTTTTAAGATTATTTATCCTTGACTTTTGAGAGTTTGGTTATTTAATGTCTTGTAGTCTTATTTGGATTAATTCTCCTTGGTGTTCTATAACCCTCTTCTACTTGAACGTTAACATAGTTCTCTAGGTTGGTGAAATTCTCTGTTATTAACCGAACAAACTTTCTATCCCAATCACTCTCTCTACTTCTGCTTCAAGGCCAATAATTCTTAGATTTGCCGTTTTGAGGCTATTTTCCAGATCTTGTAGGCATGCTTTAGTTTTTTTTCTTTCTTTTTTGTTTTGTCTCTTCTGTGTATTTTCAAATAGCCTGTCTTTAAGCTCAGTAACTCCTTTTTCTGCTTGATCAATTCCACTGCTAGGAGACTCTGATGCATTGTTCAATATGTCCACTGCATTTTTCAGCTCCAGAATTTCTGCCCGATTCTTTAAAATTAATTCAATCTCTTTGTTGAATTTATTTAATAGGATTCTGAGTTCTTTCTTTGCGTTATCTTGATTTTTTGATTCTTCAAAATTGCTATTTTGAATTCTCCATCTGAGAGGTTTATAGGTCTCTGTCTTTCCTGGATAGATCACTGGTACCTTACTTTGTTTAGTGAACTCATATTTTCTTGGACATTTTTGATGCTTATAGATGTTCACTGGTGACTGGGCATTGAAGAGTTTTGTATTTATTTTAGTCATCACAGTCTGGGCTTTTTTGTATTGTCCTTTTTGGGAGGGCTTTCCAGGGATTCAAAGGGACTTGGGTGTTGTGATCTAAGTTTTCAGTTACAGCAGCTGCATCTGCATTAGCGAACACCGCAAGCCCAGTAATGATGTGGCTCTTGCAGACTTATAGAGGTATCACCTTGTTGAACTTGGGTAAAATCTGGAATAATTCTCTGGATTACCAGGCAGAGACTTTTGTTCTCTTCCCTTATTTTCTCCAAAACAGACTCTCTTTCTATACTGAGCAACCTGGTGCTGGGGGAAGGGTGACACAAACGCCCCTGTGGCCACCACCACTAGGTCAGACCTGAAGCCCACACATCACTGGGTCTTGCTCATGGCCCCTGGCTACCACCTAAGTTTGTTCAAGACCCTAGGATTCTACAATCAGCAGGTGATGAATCTAGCCAGGCTTCAGTCCTTTTCTTCGTGACTTCGAGGTCCCCCTCTTCTTGGGCAAGTCTGGAAATGGTGTCTTAGAACCAGAGCCTGGAACTGGAACCCTTAGGAATCTGCCTGGTTCTCTATTACAATAAGGCTGAGCTGGTACCAAAACCACAAATCCCAGTTCTTCCCACTCTTGTCTCCTTTTTCCACAGGCAGAGGAATCTCTCCCCATGGCCACCACCATTCCATGCCCAGAGCGAGTACTGCCCGGCTACAACTAATGCTCATTCAGTGACCAAGAGCTGTTTGGTTAACCTGTGGCGACTGCTGCCAGGCTTAGGACACTGCCTGTAGGGTAGTGGACTCCCCACTGGCCCAGGGCAGGTCCAGAAATGTTGTTCTAGAGCCAAGGCCTGAAGCTGGGGACCCCAAAAGCCTGCTTAGTGCTCTACCCTACTGTGGCCAAGCTGGTATATAAGCTGATTTTTGGTTCTTATGAAGGTGCTTTTTGTGTGGATAGCTGATCAATTTGATATTTCTGCAAGGAGGACAATTGATGGAGGCTTCTAGTTGGCCATCCTGCTCTACCTCCCACATGGGTCATTTGAAATATCCTAGTAACCACATTAAAAAATGTAAAATTAATTGGTGAAACCCATTTCAACAACATATTTAGTTAAACTCAATCTATCCAAAATATTACTATTTCAACACATAACTGCTATAAATTCATTACTGAGATATTTTCCATTTTTTCATACTACATTTTCTAAATTCACTCTGTATTTTACACTTTAAGCCCGTCTCAATTAGAACTGGTCACCCTATAGGTGCTCAACAGCCACGTGTCGCTAGTGGCTACTGTATTAGACAGCACATGTCTGTACTGTTGAATTGTGTAGTTGTGGACTTGTATGTGTTTATCAAAATTAGCTATTAAAAAATCTTTGTGGCGAGGCGTGGTGGCTCATGCCTATAATCCCACCACTTTGGGAGGCCGAGGTGGGTGGATCATAAGGTGAGGAGCTCAAGATTAGCCTGGCAAACATGGTGAAACCCCGTTTATACTAAAAATACAAAAATTAGCCAGGCGTGTTGGCCCAGCTGCTCAGGAGGCTGAGGCAGGAGAATTGCCTGAACCTGGGAGGTGGAGGTTGCAATGAGCTGAGATCGCACCACTGCACTCTAGCCTGGGTGACAGAGCAAGACACCATCCCCAAAAACAACAACAACAACAACAACAAAAAACCAAAAAAATAAAAAAAAACCTTTGCAATTAACTTACCTTTATCCCTTCATTCAGCTTATGCTAGGTATCTGTATTAGTTTCCGTAGTTTCCAATTTTTTCTTTTTTTCTTTTTTTAACAGACCACCACAATTAGTGACTTCCAACAACACAACTTTATTATCTTACAGTTTTGAAGGTCAGAAATTTAAAATTGGTCAGCAGGGCTGTATTCCTCCTGAGAGCTGTAGGAAGAATCAGTTCCTTGCCTTTTTCAGCTTCTAAAGGCTGCCTTTTTTGTTGTTTGTTTTTCTTTTTTTTTGTTGTTTGTGGCAGCATCACTCTAATCTGTTCTCCCATCGTCATGTCTCTTTCTCTGACTCTGGTTCAAATGTCCCCCTTTCATAAAGACCTTGGTGATTATGTTGGGCCTACCTGGATAATCCCAAGACAACCTCCTCATCACAAGCTCCTTAATTTAATCACATCTGCAAAGTCCCTTTTGCCATGTAAGGAAATATATTCATAGATTTTGTTGATTAGGAAATGAGCATATTTAAGGAAGACAGCCTACCTACCACAGTACCCAATCTGTTCAAGGCAAGATCAAGTCTAGAAAATTGTCCAGGAACTATCTATAGAATTGTTAGTTGTAGCTCAAGGACCTAGGGTTTGGATTCAAAAAATGACAATGGTATTCATGTAGTCCTTTGCCACAGATGTGTCTAAAATAATAATAAGATGATCTCCCAAGTAGCTGGAATTATAGGTGACCCATGCTACCATGCCTGTAGCTAATTTGTTATGTATAAATGTGTCAGTAGCCAGACGGAGTTTCACCATGTTGACCAATCTGCTCTCAAACTCCTAACCTCAGTTGATCCACCCGCCTGGGCTTCCCAAAGTGCTGGGATTGCAGGCATGAGCCACCGAGCCCGGCCTGTCCTTGCATTTCTTATCAGCTGGGATTTCTCTTTTTTGCAGACTCAGCTATACGTGTAGAAGGATGCTCGCTGTATCTTATAGTACGTTTCTAGATTGTTTGCCTGAAGTACTCTTTACCTCTGTTTTTCTTCCACATTCCAAGAACGAGAAGTCTTCAGCACTCATTTATTTTCATTTGTGTTCTGTAGCTTAATTCTAAAAACCACGTTGTCATCTCTACATCCTAGAGAAATAAAACAAAAGTCTCATGGTATACTCTAGAGAAAAAAAAAGAAAAACTGGTTTATGGAAAAACAACAACAACAAATAAGAAAAATAACAAAATAATGTCCATGGAAAGGCCTTATACTTCCTCTTTCTAGGTGTATTTGAGAGAGATTATATGTGATTGACATTACTATTCATTTTGTGTTTCAGCCATAGCACCATTCAGTGAGCAGTTGCCACTCATAAGCTGGTAGCCTCCCAGACTACAAAGTGAGGAGGATAAAAGAAATGCTATTTTAACTGAGGTAGGATGGAGAAAGAATTCATGCTAATGTGCAAGGTTTAGTGCAAACAGAGGAACCCAGGGACAGACAGGATACTGGCATGCCTGAAGCTCCTATATCCTTATCTAAAAAAATAGTTACCAGTATGTTGTATGCATGGCACATTAAGGTCACCTAGGAATTTTCATTGTTTATTTGCAGTAGACAGTGGACGTATTTCCTAACAAATATGTTCTATGGCGCTGAGCTCCGTACGTACTTTTCAGCAATTTTACATATCTTTTATTGTGGGTATTCCATATTCAATGGAGTGCTCAGAAATAGAAATTTAATACTTAGAAATCATTTCTAAAATGCACAGAGTATGACACATCAGTTAAATTCAATTTTAGAAGAACAACAGGAGAATAAATATGTAATTTAACTGCATATTTGCATATTTATTTAAGTTTAAACACATTAGGTTACATCTTCTGGCTTTCATTTTACTCCTCCCCACCTCACTACTCTCTCCCTCTCCTTTCTTCTTTCTCTGTCTCTCAGTTATGTATCTTCCAATACTAAAATCTCACAGGAAGTAAGGTGATCAAGTTGACCAGTGATAAAATTCCAGAGAAGGTGTGGTGTAACTCAAATAGATATTAGGGGGCTGCTTAATCATCTTTTTCGCTGCTTAACTTAGTCTTAATATGTGATTTAGGTGTCAAAGAAAATTTAGAGTTGTAACATAGTACATTTTTATCCATTTTTATGTTGGTAATAAACATCAAATAAAATAAATTTTAAAAATATTTTCTTAATTTCTCAGTCTTTACTCCTCTACAACTCTTTATTCATCTTGAAATTTCTGCTGCATGTATTGCCTGGTCAATGTTTTATAATGATTAGCATTGAAAACAGCATGTATGACATAATCTCAACTGCCTCAGCAGCACACTGGCACTGTGACATCTTGGTGCTGGCGAAATGTCTTTCTCCTAACAGGGCACAGCTGTACCTGCCGCGAGGGTTCTGGGGTTGGTGGTTTTCCTTTGATTCAGCAATATTCAAGGACTAGTTACCCATCATTGAAAAAGAAGCAGCCAGTCCACTCTCTCCAGTGCTCTTCTGTCTTGAAAAGGGCCTTTCTCCCGTGATCCCTGGTAACTAATTGTTTACACAATAGTGTGCCTATTTAGTGAGCTCATCTATCATCAGAGATGAAAAAACCAGCATTAAAATGACTAGCAGAATTGAAGACTAGTGGTCCAGATGAGCAGAGCTAGCAGAAAAGAAGTCCTAGTGTAAGAAGAAATTCAGTTTTAAAGTGTGTCTTTAAATACATGTGACAGCTTGCCCCAATTATTGTACAAACCAAGAAAACAAATAACTGTATACATGTTTGCGAGGCAAAGTGATGGGAAATATATTTCTGTTTCTTTTTGGTATGAAGTACTTGTAAAAATAATTGAAATGTCACTGCCTGTTTTCAGATCAGTCTTGCTTTCTTTCCATGTTTGAATTGGAAACCAAGACATCCGAGCTTGCATTTCAGCTCTGTAATTAAATAGCTTATGACCTCGGGCCTGCCATTCTGTCTTTTGAGCTCTTAGATTCCTAATCTATGAAACAAAGGATTGGATAAAATGGTTTCAAAAACCCCTCCAGGTCTAAAATCATTTTATGTTGTGGAATAGTAAGTTGTTCAATTGTCTAGGGCCCTAGCAAAATAAAATCTTATTTTTAAAGTACTTTTTCAAACTAATTAAAAAGAGACAGTTTATTTAATGGCCTAAATCAGTGCTTTAAAAACATTAATGTTCAGTTGAATCATCTGAGATTTGATGATGATGCAGATTGTGATCCAGCAAGTCTGGGGTGGGGCCTGAGAGCCTACATGTCTTTCAAGTTACCGGGAAATGCTGATACTGCAGGTTTGAGTACACATTGTGATGAGCAAGGACCTAACTAACTGTGGGGATTCTCATAGAGATATGGTCACACAGATAGTCTCTCTGGAACATACAGACGTGATTATGATCACCCAATCAATGTTTTGTTTTAAGGATAACATTTAAATGTTTTTCTCCAGCTAACATCAAATAAAAGTAAACCTTCAGAATATTTTTAACTAATTTTTTCAATACTTTATTTGCATTTAAAATTAAATAAATTTAGTTGTGTTACTTTTTACATAATATGCTGATTTTTTTTTTTTAATTGACTGTTTTGGTCTCCTATCAGTAAAAATATGATGCTTTGTCTCAACTTGCATCTTCTCTCTCCCCACAAAAGAACCTCAGGATGCTAAGTTCATGCTTTAGAAAGTTATAATGATGCAGCTGGGAATAATCACTGTATTAAAAAAAATCCTGTATATACAGGTGCTATGGGATTTATTTTCAAGTTCCATTAACATTTCTTCTTTCACTCAGTCTAATTTATGTGAGGTCCTGAACCTATGAATCTAATATTAATTTTGACAGCTGGTCTCTGCCTCAAAGCCAAAGAGCTCAAAGATGTTTTATTCACTCCATCCCTTGCCCCGCTACCTCCACCCCGCCCACACACCAGCTTCAGTCTGCTATAATCAAAGTCCAAATGTAAAGACAACATGTTGTTAAGTCAATTAATTAACATATTGCTTCTGGGATGAATTTTTTTGTTTTCAATGTGGTAATAATGCTTCTATTTTTGAAGATAAAAATCTCTTCTGCACACTAACAACTAACATTACAGAACCTTTCTTGTAATTACCACAGTGATTCTAACTATGTTAAGTACTTCCTAGACTCAGGCTCTTGTCAGTAGGGATCTGGGTCCCTACAAATACTAAGTCTCATTTATTCCACAAATTAGATTCTCTTTCTAATGAAGAGCTGAGAGTTTATGCCAATTTAAGTTCTAGAATATTGTATTATCATCGTTGTTGTCATTCTGATGGTGGAATAGATCCCAGAGGCTCTAATGGAGCTGGAGAGGAGAACTGGGCTCTTGTTCTAGAGAGAAGTTGTGAAACAAAAGAATCAGCTAAGAAACTTTTCTGAAATGCAATTCTCAGTTGTTATTTATTCTGTGTCAAGATCTTCATGGCCTGCATTATGATGCATTAGGTCTGAGTAGATCTCCAAAACTCAGAATTTAACAAGTATCATATGTGATTCTAATGCAGGTGTGCATGGACCATATTTTGATAATAATTTCACTTGTACCTTCAGTCTTGAAACATTGAATATGAAAACCAACATCTGAAAATATGGGTGTTTAGAGTAATAGAGATGCTTAGCTATGTAGACTACTGCAACTTATAGTCAAACTTCAAATATAAATAAATTTAATACAAGTCTGCATTTATCATGTAGCTGGATGCATACCTATCATCCCTTCAAAAGATGAGAATGATGCCAGCATTGTGTGTTGAGTTGAATTATTGAATGCAAAGCATAGAAAGACCTGTAAATAAATGTTTTTGAAATTGAAGCTTTCATCTGTTTTCAAAATAGATTTTTGACTCAATTTACTCTAGATACTCTAGATTATCCTTCGGATATTGCCTACACACACACACACACACACACACACACACACACAGAGAGAGAGAGAGAGAGAGAGCGCGACTCTATATACTCAGTATAAGAATGTACTACAGGTATATTAAAATGACATTTTTTTCCGTCTACATTAGAATTAAAGTTACTCAGAGGGAAAATATTGAGTACCTTACACAGACCAGAAAATGTATTGATGACTTTATGATAATTTATGAACTAGGAAAGGTAGACCAGGTACTTTTACTAGTGTCACAAATCACAGAACATAAACTGAAAAAACCAAACAGCCAAAAAGCATTTTTTGTTTTGGTAAAAAGCTTGGAACTGCTAACCTAGTTTCACCCCTTCACTGTAGACATTAGGATCATAAGGTGTACTGATAAGTGACTTGTTAGTTGATGAAGAGCCAGAACCAGAATTAAGCCTCTGAATGCCAGTCCGTGGTTTCCTACTTCAGTGTACAATTGGTGTCCCTTGTTGTTGAACAGTAAATACATCATAGAACTATATTTGTTTCAGTGTGTATTTCTTAAATGTAACTAAAAGTTTCTAAACGTTCCTAAAAGTGCTTGGAAAGAAATGGTATAAAATGTATGGGTATTATAAACACCGAGTTCATAATGATTATTCTGATTGGAAGGACAGTGAAATAGGCATGCGAAATGACAAGGTTGTGGGTGGCCTTCAACTCTGTTAGGAATATTTCATTTTTTAACAGGGGTTCCTGTGCATTTTCTAAAAAATACCGTAAGTAATTTCTAAATAGATTTTTAAAAAGACATAGTGTTCTGTACATCTAAAATTAGTGTGGATTTTGATCTGTACAGTTAATGGGTCAAGACTTATTCTTCTTACTTTTAGACCTATTTGGTCTCCCTCCTTCCTCAATATGCACTTGCATATTGTGTAAAAGATGTTATGTACTTCCAACTATAAAAACACACACAGACTGGGCACTGTGGCTCACACCTGTAATCCCAACACTTTGGTAAGCTGAGGCAGGAAGATCACTTGAGGCCAGGAGTCGAGACCACTGGGGCAACATAGTGAGGCTCTGATTCTACAAAAAATAAAAATAAATAAAATAAAATAGATAAAAACACACATATTACCGTGTAAACTTTTCTCCTATGCCATATTTCCACCAGGGATTTATAATAATTAGAATACTATTTTCGCCGACCACACGTATATTTACTCTACCATTCCAAACAGGGTTATTTACCCCAAAAGATTATAGGGTAAACCATCTCTCTTCTTAAAGAGATGACGGCAGAAAATAATATGACAATTTAAATAACAATGATGAGATTATATACTAATGTATTAAATGAAGATGTTATTAAATTTTTAAGAAAAAGAGTAGAAATATAAAAATATTGTAGTTATTGTAAATCCAAGGGATAATAAAATATAAATTATTCCTTTTATTCTTTTTTTAATAAAATTTTATTCAACACGCAAAAATTTATGAAATAAAGTACAACTGATTATTGCACCAATTTTGAGGAAGAAAAAAATTACATCGCAACAAAGGAAGTTATCTATCTTCATGGGCATAAGGTGTAGTGCCACCAATTGAAATTGGTGCCAAAATTATTTTCTGGCTATTGTAAGAATTTTAAGTAAAGCCTTTTCATTGAAAATTATTCCTTCAATTATCCTAAATATAAAACAAATTATATAAAAATATCTGTTTATAGATTCTGAAGTCTCAAAAGAAATTCAGAAGTTATTACATATAACCCTCATTCTGTTTCTCTTTTAGCCATCATTTCTTCTTGAATCTCTCTGGGGATGAGGATGCCTACTATGTTCTGATGCAGTTTATTCTATAACTGGGTAGTGATAACTTAAAATATTCTTCCTTATATTGAGTTGAAATACTCCTCTTGGAATTTCCTCCTAGAGGTGTAATTCCGAATCGTGATAACATTAAAAAAAATACTACCACCTTTCTTTTAAAGACTTTCCTTTTGTAGGATAAACAAATAGTATTAGCTCCTTCCAATATTCTGATTCAATGAAATGTTAGCTGAAACCATCCGCCCTTCTCTTGAAGGTGCTATGGTATCTGTGTTTCTAAAGTAACGTGTCTAACTTGAGAGTTAAACTTATGCTCAGACACATAAATTTTAACAAGGTTTTGTATTTCAAGCAATCAAATGTTAAATACATAAGTCAACCTAGGATACAAGACTCTAATCCCGCCTCCTGCTTCATGTGTCTCTGTTTGGCCTGTGCATGGAGAAGACTGTCCAGGTCTTCTTGCTTTTTGCTACTCTAACCAGATAATATGTGAGTTTTCAGTCCCATATGTAACCCCAGACCAGATCTGGTGAGTAAATGCCTGGCCTAATAGTGCTTAGGTTCATATGAGGAAATATTATCACCAACAAAAACAATAGAAATACCTGCAAATGGTTGCCTACTATGATTTAATTAAAACCTCTATTTGGGTGTTTTACAGAATGTAAAAAAATCACAAAATATTTTGTAAGCTTTCTATTTTGATATAATTGTAGATTTATATGTAGTTGTAATAAATAATATAGGGAGCACCTGTATACCCTTTAACTATTTTCCACCAATGGTAATATCTTATATTACTATAGCACAATATCATAACCAGAGAATTCACAGAGAATCCATTCATCTTATTCAGATATCACTAGTTTAACTGTGTGTTTACTTGTATTACCACAGTGGAAAAACAGAATACTTCCATCAGGAGAATCCCTTATGCCACTCTTTTGTAGCTACAGTCAATTCAATTCTTCCTACCATTCCTAACTCTGGCAACTAACTACTAACCTTTTCTCCATTTCTGTAATTTTGTCGTTTCAATAATACTATATGACTAGAACCCTATAGTGTGTGTAATCTCTTGAGATTTTTTCCACATTCACCATAAAGACCCATCCAGGTTGTTCTATGTGTCAATAGTTCTTTGTTCTTTCATTTTCCTTTTTATTGTTGAGTAATATTTTGTAGTGTGTATGTATCACACTTTGTTTAACCATTCATCCATTGGAGGACATCTGGGTGTAGCGTTGGGCTGTTATGCACTTTTTTTGTACAGGTTTTTGTGTGAACATCAGTTTTCATTTCTTCAGGTTAAATAACTATGAGTGCAATTGCCCAGCCATATGACAAATGCTTGTTTAGTTTTTAAGAAACTGCCAAACTATTTTCCAGAGTGGCTATCTTGTTTGACATCCCCATCAGAAATACAAATCTGATACGGCATGTAAAGCTGTCTTCTATTCCAAGAACTCATTCCAAGAGCATTTGACTGTTAACGTTGGTTATTTTTGGCTTGTTATTTCAACCATCTCACCATTGGAATTAAAGTACCCTTCTAGGATTTTTTTGCTCATTACGTCCATGGAATGGATAGTGCGTTGCACTATCTAGACCCACTTCAGGGGTCAGGCTTTCATTCTGTCAGGTGCTGAAACTATTGTCTACTAACAGCTCACAAATACAATAACTCTTTCTACGATTTGCTCTGGACTGAAGAGAGCTGCCTCACGGAAGATGAGACCCCACCCCCTGATGCAACCGGTTAAAAACTGCTTGATGTGGGAGTACAATGACTTGGCCCTCCAGACTTAATCTGGGCCAGCTCAGCTCCAGAGCACTCCGTGGGATCACCTGTGTTCTCTGTTACAACTACATCACAGTTCAATTCCTCCCTATGCCCAGTTCTGCTTTCCTTACTTCTGGGAGTTGATCTTTAGCGCACACCCTCAAAAGTTCTGCTGCATATAAATCCATCTCCTTTTCTAAGGAACCCAATCCATGACGGTTGATCTTAGGCTACCAGGGGTAGTACAAAGACAGATACTAAAGTGGAATTTGAGAGGTGCATCACCTACGAGTTGGTACGAGGAGGAATGATAACCTTGGCAAGATATAGCAGTACAGTTGTCCAATGTTTCACTGATAGAGGACTGGGAAAGTATATTATTGGATGAAAAAGCTCTTCTGGTACAATATATCAGGTAATTGAGAGGTACGGGGAAGAAGTCAATAAAAGCCTTATGGAATTGGATGACTGTTGCTGGGAGTTATTGATGCATTGGAGAAAGATAGTGGAAGCCTAAATGTGATTCATCATTAAGAAGTTAAAAATCATAGGGTGCCCATGCCAGCGTATAAACTTATTTAATCAGAATAGATGAGCAAGATTTGGCAAATAGGTGAGAGGTCTGGAAAAATACATGGACAACAGATATTAAGACATAAAACCTATAAAGATTCAGATATCTGCCACATTAGAGGAACTGTTAAGTGTTCAGAGGTTTAGGGCAGCAGTTGGCAAACTGTTTCTGCAAATGGTCAAATAGTTAAGATTTAAGGCTTTGCAGGCCAGACACCATCACAACTACTCAACTTTGCCATTGAAGCACAAATATAGCCATACACAATTTGCAAATGAATGGATTGTATGAAAATACAACTTTACTCACAAGAAAGAGGCAGTGGGCTAAATTTGGCCTGTGGCCAGTAGTTTGTTGACCACTGGTTTTGAGGGCATAATGGGACATCCTCTCCTTCCCAAAGTAAAGGACAAATGAATACGATGTAAAACTTCCACCGCTAGGAAGGAAGCACAATCTCTTATAGGCCTCTTTGGGGCGAAGCTAGCATATTCCGTACTTGGGAATACTGCTGTGGTCTATTTACCTTGTGAAATGGAAGGTTGTCATTTTTGAGTGAGGTTCACAGTAGGAAAAAGCTCTATAGAAGTTCAGACTATAGTGTAAGCTCTCACAGTAGCACAAGACATATCTATGGTGAACAAAACATGTCAAAACAATCCTTAGAACATGCTCCAATAATCAAAGCTAACACAGCTGGTTAGTGGTGGAGTTGAGGTTTATGTATAGATTTGCCTGGACTGTGAGAACAGACACTTAATATTACCTATACTCCTTAAAACAACAAGCATAGTCTTGCACAGCATAGGAATCAAGTAAATATATATTCAACTGCACTAATAGTTTTGTGGTTTAGGCAAATAGGGAGTATTTGTTAAGAATTGAATCTGCTTGTGCCTGACACACATTGGCAAAAAAGAACTTTTCGTTAAACACATTTAAAGAAAGACTCAGGTGATTTTTTTTTTATTTGAAATACACAGCTTCAGGATTAAAAGGATTCTAGTTTATGGGAAGAAGCTTCATCGGGAGTCACAGTTAACTTTATGTTTGAAAATTATTAGTAATAGTTTTCTTTTTACAGAGTCCACAGACGCATGGAAGTTTAACAACATATTCCTTGCCACAAGCAAAGAACTGATTCTTTGTTTTTATCCTTCCTTATTAACAGAAGGATTATGCTGTGTTTTCAGTCTGGTTTTTAAAAAGAAAGCCATAAGGCTTTGCTACCAAGTAAGATCACATTTGTAAGAAGATCCTTATTAATATTTGGAGAGTGTTAAATATTCCTTAATGAGAAGCAAGACTGGGCAGACTTATCAAGATACCTGCTAGTTCCAAGCCCAGAGTACAGATCGAGAGGTGGAGCACACTCGTTTCTGTTCCTCCTGGGATGCCAGCAGTGTTCTAGCTGCCACTGGGGTAGAATTTGTATCAGAGAGGTCACAGGGCCTGCTGAATGAAGCTGAAGGAGGAAAAGATGTGTATTGACAGTGCAAATATACCAAGGAATAGCTCTTATTAAGGCAGATATGTCTGCACGCAGCAAATGACAGTCAAATTTTATTACATTCAGCGTTCATATAACACATGGATTGTAACCTTTGGCCTTGGGTTCCTGGGTGGAAAAAGATGAGACAGTTAATATCTGTTGAGAGCTTATTGCATGCCAGGCACTGTGACCACAAACAACTATCATGCTTTATTTGCTGGTTAAGAAAACATAACTATCATGCTTTGTTTGTTGATTAAGAAAACATAACTATCATGCTTTATTTACTGGTTAAGAAAAAAAAAATTAAAGGCAACAGTTTTCTCCTTTTAAGACCAGTTAGTTAATTTAGATTATTCAATCCCTTCTCTTCACTACTAACAGGAGGTCAGTTATAGGTCATAAGTGCATGACAGTATTTTTCAGGTTTCCCTGAATAGATCAGATTTTATCCGACGTTCCCTGTGATTGTAATAAAATTTGACAATGTACTGAATATTTTATATTTGGACTAAAAAATTGCATTGCCTGGATTTTCTCTTGCTGTTGGAAATGTCAAAAAATTGAGAAACTTGCTCATGTACTTTTGGATGGAATACATTGTATGAAGACACTGAAAAGTTTCCTGGAGTGTCTGATTAGTCCTGATTTCCAGTGGTCCGTATAGTTCTAATTCAATGTGGGCCAATGTGGTCATTAGTTATGGGCCACACAGTTTCTGTACAAAGTAGCAAGCACTGAGTTTTTTCATTAAAATATTTTTTAAAATTTTAATTGCAGTGAAATAGTAAGTATTTTAAATGTAACCATAAAGCTTTAAAGGCATTAATTTAATGAACAGGAGAGAACTTGGAACTATATACATCTACTGGGTCATGGCAAGGCCCATGGTAAGACAAATGGAGAGGTCGATCTAAAACCAGAGAGCAGCAGAGCTGAGGGTTCAGTGTGCATAACCTGTGCCACTAGTCTGGGTAACAGTGGGGTAGCACGGCACCTGAAAGCAGGCCAAGGCTCAGCGTTACTTCTCCAGAGGTATGTACAGTAGAAAGAGTACCTTTTTAACAATAAGTATAGGTAAATATATTAAAGATTCAGATTAAATATACACTCAAGTCATACCTTGCTTCAGTATTACGCCTGGTGTTGGACTGGACACACACACACACGCACACACACACACTCTCTCTCAATATATCCTCATATCAGCAAGGTGAAGTGGACAGAGGTGATCCAACTTCATACGTCCTTGGAGATTGCTGAGGCTTCTTTCTGTATAAGTGTCAATTAGATCAAGTTGATTAAGTTTAGTTGGTGTTGTTCAGTTCAATTATATCCTTACAGATTGGCCTGATGATGGATTAATCAATTACTGGTAGAGATGTGTTCAAGTCTCCACCTATAATAGTGGATTTGTCTATTTCTCCTTGCAGTTCTATTAGTTTTTGTCTCACATATTATGATGCCCTGTTGTTGATACATACATATTAAGGGTTGCTACGTCTTCTTGGAGATTTGACACATTTATCTTTATGCAATGCCCCACTTTATCCCTGAGAATATTTCTTTCTCTGAGGTCATCTTTGTCTGAAATAAATTATATATTCCAGCTTTCTTTTTATTAGTGCTAGCATGGTATATATTATGTATTTACTTTTGAGCTATCTGTGTTTTTATATGTAAGGTGGGTTTCTTGTAGGCAATATAGTTGGGTCTGTTTCTAACACTCTGACAATCTCTGTCTTTAATTGGTGTATTTAGACAATACACATATAAAATCATTATTGATTTAGTTGGATTGATAGTTGCCATGTTTATAATGATTTTCTATTTTCTGCATTTGTTTTTTGTGACTTTAAAAAATCCTCCCTTCTTTTGCCTATTGTGACTTTGAGCATTTTACAAAGTTCCATTTTCTCCCCTGTTTTAGCATATCAATCATAATGCCTTAACAAAGCTTTTAATAGTTGCTATTGGCTTTGAAATACACATTTGCAGCTAATCCACTTTCAAATAACACTGCATTCCTTCATGAGTAGCACAGGGACCTTGTAACAAAGTCCATGTGCTACCCAATTCTTCCCTTCTATGTTCCCTTATAACACGGCTGTCTTTTATTTCACTTGTCCAAATGCCATAAACATCCAATATATTGTTACTTTTAGTACTCTGAATATGTATTTATTAGACCAATTAAAAATCAGAAAAATGAAATCTAAATTAACACAATTATATTTAAAAATTACATTTTGAGCATTTCCTCTTCTAGAAAAATTGTTATGTTTAAATGCTGTGTCAGTATCGGGAGCTTTTTATTTTGCCTTCACGTATTACTTTTATGATGCTTTTCGTTTCATTATGAAAATCCAGGTTTCTGAATTCTGTCATTTACCTTCTCCCTGAAGAACTGCCTTTAACATTTCTTGCAAGGCAGGTCTATGGGCAACAAGTGTCTACAATTTTTGTTTTTCTTAGTCTTTATCTCCTTTACTTTTGAAGGATAATTTCATCATATGTGTAATTATTAATTTTTTTCTATCAACACTTTAAATATTTAATTGCAGTGTCATCAATTTACATGGTTTCCAACAAGAAGTCTACTGTGATTTGTACCCTTTTACCTCTATAAATAAGGCTTTTTATTTCAGTCTGGCTTCTTTCAAGAATTTTCTCTTTGTTTTTGTTTTTCTCAATTCTGATATGGTATGCCTAAGTGTATATATATATTTTTTGTATTTATCCTGCTTGTTGCTCATTGAGCTTCCTGAATCTGTGGTTTGGTGTTTATCATTAATTTTGGAAAATCCTCAGTCATTATTACTTCATGTATTTATTATGCACCATTCTCTGTCTTACTCTTCTGGTATTCCAATTACGTATGTGTTAACCCTTTTGAAATTGTCCTACAATTCTCGAATATTCTGTTTTGTTTTCTTTTTTTTAAATTTATTTTTCCCTTTGCATTTCAACTTGGAAATTTTTTATCGACATATCTTCAATCTCACTGACTCTTTTCTCGGTTGTTTCTGGTCTACTGATGAACTCATCAAAGACATTCTTCATTTATGTTAATTTTTAAATTTATATTTTTTGGGTTTTTTTTTTTTGCATTTCCACCTCTCTGCTTACATTACCCATCTGCTCTTGTGTGTTGTTTACTTTTTCTATTTGAACCTTTCACTTATTAATTATAATTATTTTAAATTACCTAGCTAATAAATCCAACATCTATACCATATTTGAAGATGGTTCTGATACTCAGTTTATCTCTGCAGATAATGTGCTTTTTTTCTTATAGAATGGTTTATACTTTTGGTTGAAAGTTAGGCATGACATATGATGTAGTAGAAGACGTAAATAGTTCTACGGTGTGAGATTATGTTTACCTGGCTAGGAGCTGGCCCATGTTCAACGTTTGCTGTAGCAGTAGGTGCCAAAAGTTTTCATTTTCCCTATTGTTCTTGTTTTGTCTGTCCTTTTTGGGGGGTTGTGGGGGTTCCCTAAAAAACTCTTTCCTAAATGGAGTCTGTGTCTTGAAGCTCTGTCGTTCGTAATTCACTGTTATTATATTGGAAACCTGTTGATGTATCATTAAATAATAAGAGAATGAAAACATTCTATAATATTTTGATGAAATCTCAGCCTTTTGGAGAGTCTTTGTCTCTGAACTATATAATCTTCACAAGTGTTTCTCGGCTTCCCCCCACCTTCAGATGAGACAGAAAGGCAAAGGGGGCGGGAGTTGACCCTACCTTAGGTCATTTAGCATCCCAGTAAAGTCTTTTCTATCGGAGAGCAAGTCCTCACTATGAAGAACACTTTATATATACTTCAGAATGGTTAGTTTCCCTCTTGCCCAGCCAGACCTGCCAGGGGATTTTTCTTGGCCCATTTTGAGGATCTTGTAGGGTTCCTAGAGGTAAAACCCATGTATATACGGGGGCTTCACTAATATTATGGCCACCAAGAGTTTCTCACTCTCAAGTGAGTCTGCATTCAGGCTCCAGAAATTCATAAAAATTATCATTTAAGTGCTACTAGAAGTTCATGGGCCATTGGCTTTTGCTCCAGAAAAATAAATCTTGGCTGTATCTCTCCTGATGTGCCTGTGTCTTCAGATTTTGTAGTGATGCCCTTTGACCTCAATTCTCTAATATGTCCAAGAAATGTCATTGATTTTTAGTTTGTCTAACTTGTTTGTATTATAAGGGTGGGAGAAAGGCTTTCCAAACACTTTGTATATCAGAGCTGAAACTAGAAGTCCAGATTTATTTCTCTTGTTTTGAAGTTAAACCCTAACTTTGCATCCCAGCTGCAGCCGTAGCTATGATACACAGTGGTATGTGTGTGAGGCACTGTGTTAGGAAACCTAATTTCAAAGCACAATATTATGAATTATCAGAGTGATCTGTGAATAAGTTACAAAACCTCTCTCTGAGCTTCAGTTTTCTATCTCTAAATCTACTAATATTTGCCTAGATTGGTGTTGCTTTAGATAAATCTTAGTAGAAGAGCTTCTCTTTGGTTAAAAAAATAGAAACTCTAGAAATGTATAAAATAGTATTATCAAATATTTATTTGAAGTTCTAAGGTAAATTGAATTTCTAAAATTTAAATAAGTCATTCTTAGTAATTTATATATCAAAGAATACTGGGCTCTGGAGTCCTAGATGTCTAATAAGAAGATTATGGTATAAATGATGTTTTAAAATTGATACTTGCAAGAGACAGTCCTTTGCCATCTTCTGATTCTTACACATTTTGAAAATAGGATAAAATATAGATAAAACAATATATACGAGATAAATACATATAGGCTAAAATATATTCAGGTGTTCAGGATATTTTTATGCTGAACAGAGAATAAAATATTGCTCAGGATTTACAAAAAGTTAATTTCTCCTTTTGTAACATTTTACATTTGTAATTAATACAACATATATAATAAGTTAGTTTTCTCTAGGTATTATATACCATGTCAAAGTTAATTATTGTAATTTTAACTATGGACTACTTTTAATCACTTAATATTAATTACTCATTTTTAGTCTTTTTACCAACTGTTTTTCTGTCTATCAGAAAGAAGATAACTCAAAATTTCTTTACTGGTGTTCTGTTCTCATCTTTTAAAATGATTCTTATCATGGCATCAGCTGTGATTCTAAATGCACTAAGGAAATGTGAATGATATTCAAAATTCTTGGAAAAATGTTTAAAACACATCAAATGAAAACAGTACATTTTTGTCTTATAAATACAAGGTCCACAACTCATATATAATTTATCCAGTGTTATTTAGGACAAATGACTTGCCTTCCACTAATAATATAAAAGAAAATAAAACCAAATTCCTAATTTGAAGGGGAGTGCACTTAATATAGAGAAATATGTATGATTTAATCATATATTGTGATCTGAACACTTTCTCTCTCTATATATATATGTATAAATATATGAATATGAATGCAGTTTGAAAATAATTTACACAAAGAGGATTAAAGTGAGGTAAGGGAAGCTTCACAAGGGAGAAAATATGTCTTAAAGAACAATATTAGTTTTCAAGATTGAGAAAATAGAGATGGTAACTTCAGGTACCATCAATACGACTGGTATTAGCTGGTGTCGAAGAAAAGTAGGGTAGTGGTAGGTAAAGCTGTAAAAATAGGCAGAGACCAAATAAGAAACAGCTTTATATGCTGTATGGATAAATTCTATCACAGCATATCATCAAATGTTTAAAACAGGTGTTTAGGAAAAAGTAGTGAATACGGTTCAATACATTTTTTTGGAATTACTTTTCTTTATGGGATTTATTTTTTCTTCTAACCCAGTGGACTATTGCCTTGTTTTATTTTTAAGGGTTTATTTATTTAAAAAAAGAGGTGGAAGTTAATAATAAACAATATCTATCCTTTCAGATGTTTTCAAATAGGAAGGAAATACAAAAGAGGTTACCGAGTCTTTCCCTGAGAAATCTGCGACTAAGAGAATCTTCTCTGTTAGAGAAACTTTAAGGAAAGCTGACTAGAGATAGGTTAATGAATGTTGCTAGTGAATGACCTTACTGAGTCCTCCAACCAAATGTTTCAGTAATTCTCTGATTTTTAGAGTTGCAAACAAGCTTTGCGAGTTCATGATAAAATTTGTAAAGCAGCTTATGGTTTACAAGGATTAGTGGGGCTCTGTGCGTCCAAGGATTAGCCTTTATGTTTAATGTGCTTGCCCTCACAGAAGTGACACTGCTCCTTCAGCTTCAATAGGCGATGCACTGTCAATGATTTTTCCAGTCCTGGCAATACTGAACTCTTTCTTGTGGTCAAGGTCATACACATTGTTGCTAGCTTTCAAATGTAGAAAAAGGGGAATTTTGTTTACCTTCTAAGAGACGATTAGGAAGAGGTTCATAAAGGCACAGAATCTCTGAATGGGAACTTTTCTTAGGGTTAATTAGATCTTTAGTTGGATTCAGAATCTGTTCAGGGTCTCATCTGATCGTATCTTTGAAAAGATGAGATAGCGTTGAAATTTCTCATGGGGAATGCCTGAGGACAATCTTTGTGCTTGCTCAAATATACTGAAGTGTTATTTCAGGTCACCCTTTGGAACAAGGGTTTAGAGGCTCCCCAAAAAGGAAAATAGCAAACAAAAGGGGGAAGAAATTCTAAAAGGAAAAAGCTATGGAACAGAAAAACAAAAAAATAAATAAAGATAATGCACATTCAATTACTAAGCCTCAAGGACACTAATATCAGAGAGTGTCCTACATCTAACAGAGGTATGCATATTCATGGAATTAAAATTGATTCCAAATCACTCACATTTTTCCACAGATGCCCTTGTGGAGGTTCAATATAGGCAGAGCTTTGATACCTATTTCAGGTCTCCAACCACCTTTAAAAATCTGACAGAGGGGAAGGGAGCCTTATTACTCACACATTTAAAAGATTAGTATGTCTGTAAAGCAAAAATTTTAATCCACATTTATTAGGTACCCCAAATTTACTTTTCACATCTTACTGCTAACATGTATCTGTTTCATATACACAAAACTTTAGGTGTCAGATGACTCAAAATAGCCATTCTTGGGAGGCTGTAGTGTGAAATATTGTTGATTCCCAGAGAAGCACTGTTTGGTAATTAACTGTAATTGTTGGTATAGCTCTCCCTATTCATGTTAAAATGGCTCATGAACTTCCCACAAGAATCTGTAATGATTTGTGTAACTTGTCATCATTGATATCCTATTTTTCCAGTTCTTCCCCTGTTCATTTTATTCTTCAATCTGAAGAGGCTATGGGAGCCTAAGACCCAAGTACCATTTGTACTCCCTTTGATATCAGCTGAATGCAAACTGCATAAATTCTAATTGTGTAACATTGTGATATTTATTTTTATTTCCAACTGATAAATGGTTACAGATCATAGTCCTAAGTTTATATAGCTCTAAAATGTAAATACACTGTAAGGATTCTTAAAGACTTACAATACTCTATATCCTCCAGCCTTTGTCATCCAGACTGGATCTTATATGTACCCCTTTATATGCATATCCCCACGGAGATTTTGAATTTTGGACTTTAGAAAGATCTTGTTTTTCTTATTGATTTGAGTGAATGTTTGATAATCTAATACAATGTTTCTTCATATTTTCAGTAATCTATGTTTTAAAACATTTATCTATTTCACTTTTCTTCCTTGTTTTTAGGATTAAGACAAATGTTCTCTATAATATTTCCACATTGTTTTTCCTTATATTCCATTTGGATGGTTAAAATGCATGGCTTGACCCACATTCTGCTACAAAATGACCAGAATATTATCAGTGGAATTTTCATAAAAAAGGAAAATTTAGGTAGTGAACCAATCGCAGAGCAAAATTTGGGTGCAGAGTAGTGGTATACTTGAGCCTTTCTGTGCTATGTAAAGGACTCTCCTAGCACTGATAATAAGGGAATTTGTAAAGTCATTCACTACCTCTCACTATTAATAAATGCCCAGCAAGACAAGAAGAATGAAAACTGGCTGACTTGATTAAAAGGGACATTGATCTTTGGAGAGAGAAAGATCATACATGGAGATGGAACCTCCACGAGGGTATCCAGATTCTTTGTTTTTTCTCTGCTGTTTGGTCTTGGAAAGTCTGTGAATACTGGAAAAATTTCCAAATCTTAAATCTGTAGAACTTGAATTCTAGGGATTATGAAAAAAATTAAGAAAAATTAGAATTAGGGAACTATGAAACTTCACTTTGTATGGCTTTTGAGTGCTTATAATTATTAAAATCA
Source organism: Papio anubis (assembly GCF_008728515.1). Classification (NCBI taxonomy): domain Eukaryota; kingdom Metazoa; phylum Chordata; class Mammalia; order Primates; family Cercopithecidae; genus Papio; species Papio anubis. Next base: position 187,970,123 of record NC_044977.1, on the reverse strand, counting down.
AACAACTCCACTCTACCTTTCATGTGAAAAATGTGTCACAGTAGTTTGAGAAAGTTTTATATAATTTGCCTGATAAGTTTACTTCTTTCCCTTAAACAACTTTTTCTGTGACACTCTTTGGATATGAATTATTTTGACCTCTACAGAACATACTTCAGTTTGCAGAACTGTGTTTGGGGGATCTGTATGGAAGGATTTCTCAAGGTAACTGCAGAGGGAGGAGGCTCTATTGCCAGAAGTTGATTCATTAATTTTCAGACAGATTCATGGTTTGTGAATCAACAGACGAGAATTCTCTTGGCTAGAAATAAGAGAGATTGCAATAAGTTCAGTGACAGGCATCTGTTATGTCTGCCAGGGAGCTGTACAGTTCAGTCAGTCTTCAGTGATTTCATCCTTCTTATATTTCTAGAGTTGAATGCAGATGTTATTTAAATTGAGTTGAGCCAGAGGGTTTTTTTTTTTTTTAATGATAATTGTGATCTTATCATTTTCTATCAATATTACTGATACAAACAGTGGGATCTTACTAGTGTGGTACTGATACTCTAATAGTTAACGTATGTTTTATCTAGATGGCTACTTCCCTAGCTAAGTCAGTTGTATGTTATTTATAAATGATAGCTATATCAGATGATGGATCATTTGACTGTAAGAAACAGAAACCTACTGGACCTAACTTAGACTAAAAAAAAATGTATTGGTAATATGGTAGGCAGCTTTTAAAGAATCAAACAAAAGAAAATGAATTACCAATACTCAAAAAAAAAAAAAAGAAAAAAGAAAAAGAAAAAGAGAAACAAAGTAGTTCTTTAAAATAGCTGATTGATCCAGTTTTGTTGGGTGGTCTTCTCCCCAGACTAGGAGGGGGTACATTTGTTGATGTTGCCACCAAGATAACATGCAATGCTGTATTCCTAAATTAATATTGTGGTGCTTTTATCAAAAGAAAGAGGGATGGGTGCTGACAGTGTAAAGCAGTGGATACCCACTTCATAAATCTGCAACTGAAATTCTCAACGAATGTCTATGAAGAGAGTTTAGCATTAATCTCAAGCTTCACATTCATTCCTTCCTTCATTCAAGAAATATGTGAATGCCTCTTTTTGCCAGGTCTTGTCTGTGAAAAGACAGATATACTCCCAACTCTCACCAGATATCTCCTATAGAGATATCCTCTCTTTCTAGTCCCTCTCTGACTTTACTGAGGTACAACTGACAAATAAAAATTGTACATATTTAAGATGCCCAACTGATATTTTTAGATACATATGTATTCTGATATGAAGACCAAATCAAACTAAGTAACATATCTATCACCTCACATAGTTACCATTTTCTTTTTTCTTTTTTTAAAAATCTTTTTGTGACAAGAATACTTAAGATCAACCTTCTTAAGAAATTCCAAGTACACCACACAGTGTTGTTAACTATAGTCACATTACTGTACAATAGATCTCCAGAACTTCTTCATCCTGCAGAACTAAAAATTTGCATCTTTTGATCAATGTACCTCCATTTTCCCTTCCCCCTAGACTCTAGGGGTCTAAACCTCTATAATAATAGACCTCTACAAGTCTATTTTAGACTGACCTATTTCACTTTTCGTAATGTCTTCTAGGTTTATACATGTTATCACAAATGGCACAATTTCCTTTCATTTTAAAGTTGAATAGTATTCCATCGCTTATATATGTGTGTGTATATAATTACATTTTCTTTATCCATTCATCCATTAATGAACAATTAGGAATATATTGCTATTGTGAATAATGCTGAAATGAACACAGGAGTGCAGATATCTCTTTGAGATAATGATGTAATTTCCTTTGGGTTTATATCCAGAAGTGGGATTGCTGGATTATAAAGTAGTTGTGTTTTTTCTTTTAAGAGACAGCATCTTGGTCTGCCATCCAGACTAGAGTGCAGTGGTATAATCATAGCTCACTGTAACCTCAAATTCCTGGGCTCAAGCGATCCTCCTGCCTCAGTCTCTCAAAGTGTTGAGATTACAGGCATGAGCCACCAAACCTACTAGTAGTTTATTTTTATTTTTTTAGAAACTTCCTTATTGTTTTTCATAATGGCTATATCAATTTGCATTCTCATCATCAGTGTACAAGGATTTCCTTTTCTCAACATTCTCACTGACACTTATCATTTTGATAATAGCTATTCTGACAGGTGTGCAGTGATAGTTCATTGTAGTTTTAATTTGTATTTCCCTGATGATTAGTGATGTTGAACACTTTTTCATACGTTTATTGGCCATTTATATGTCTTCTTGAAGAAGTGTCTATTCAGGCCCTTTACCATTTTTTAATCTGGTTGTTTTTTGTTGTTTTATTTTGTTTTTGCTATTGAGGTGCATACGTTTCTTATGTATTTTGGATATTAACCCCTTATCTATGTTTGTCAATATTTTCTTTCCTTCTGTAGGTTGGTTTTTTCACTGTATCGATTGTTTCCTTTGTCTGTGAAGAATCTTCACAATTGCATTGTTAGATGCAATCCCTTTTGTCTATTTTTGCTTTTGTTGCTTGCGTTTTTGTTGTCATATCCAAAAAAAATTGTTGCACAACCCAATGTCAAGAAACTTTTTCCTTATGTGTATCTAGTTTTCCCTGTGTTTATTTAACTTTTTCCTTAGTTTTGTGGATTCAAGTCTAGTGTTTAAGTCTCTGGCCTGTTTTTAGTTTATTTTTGAATATAGTGTGAGATAATGGCCTAATTTATAAGATACCAAATTCAATAGCACATTAAAATCATTACATAACATGATTAAGTGAGATTTATCTCTTACATGCAAAGATGTCTCAACATATGGAAATCAATCAAACACATTAACAGGATGAAAGGAAACACATGAGTATCTCAATAGATGCAGAAAAGTATTTTTCAAAACTCATTTTATTCAAAACATTCATTTATATGGAACTCTTGACAAAATAGGTATTAAAGAACTTACCTCAACACAATAAAGTCCATATACTAAAATCCCACAGCTAACATCATAATATATAGGAGAAAACTTAAATATTTTCCTCTATGTCCTGGTAGAAGGCAAAGATACTCCCTTTTGCCATTTCCATCCAATATAGTACTGGAAGTCCTATACAGAGCAATAAGACAAATAAATGAAATAAAAGGTATCTAAGTAAAGGAAAAGGAATGAAAGGAAGAAAGAAGTAAAACTATTGGCTTGCAAATGACATGATCACATACTTTGAAAACTGCATAGACTTAACAACAACAACAGCAACAAAAACAAACAGAACTAAAGAATGAATTCACTAAAGTTGTAGGACACAAAATCAAAATATCAAAATCAGTCATGTTTCTATATAAAAACAATACACTATCTAGAAAGGAAATTATGATAATAATCCTACTGACAATAGCAGCAAAATGATAAAATACTTAGGAATAAACAGTGAAAGAGATGGAATTTGTGTGCTGAAAATGATAAAACATTGATTGTGTCTTCTATAATGGAATAACTAGACAAAAATGGAAAGACATTCTGTGTTTATGGATTGGAAAGATTAATATTGTTAAAATATTCATACTACCCTAACTGATTTACAGAATCAATGAAATTTCTATCAAAATCCCAATGGCATTCTTTGCAGAAATATATATATATATAAACAATTCTCATAGAACCACAAATTCCAAGTAACCAAAAAACTTTGAACAGAAAGAACAAAGCTTAAGGCCTCACATTTATTAGTTTTAAGATATACTAAAGAGCTATTGTAATCAAAACAGTATGACACTGGCATTAAAAAAGATGTGTAGACTAATGGAACAGAACAGAGAACCAAGAAATAAATCCACACATCTACAATCAACTCATCTTCCACAAAGTTGCAAAGAGCACAGAATGGACAAAAAGATAGTTTCTTCAAGATGGCATTGGGAAAACCGGATATTGACATGCAGAGATAGTGTCTCTTTACCATATACTGTCACTGATTACCATCAAATAAAACATTATTTTTTAGGTGGAATTAACATAAAATGTTTCTGATATCACCTTTATTTTCAATTAATTTTAATTAGTAGACAGTGGGTAACCACAAAAATAATGATACAAATACAACTGTCTTGAGGGAATATTAATCTGATGGTGGTCTGAAGAATAAACTCTTAGGGAGAGTGACAGAGGAGGCTAAAATGCCAAGTAATTAACAGGAGATTATCAACTGTTTTCATTCTGATAGAGTCCAGAGAAAATATCACAATAATAAGTTTAAAATATTAATACTTAGAGCTTAAGCGATTTATATGCATAAATGTATCCTTTCCCATAATTATTTATATTTCTTATTTTATTCAACAGTACAAGGTAAGTAATAGATAAGGTAATTGAGGCAGAAAAAGATTTGCCTTAAATTTCTTATTTAGTGAATGGAGGAGGTAAGATCAATATAGATTAACCTACCAGCACTTTGATTCTTTAACATTCCATAGCTATTTAATTATTGGTAGGTAGAGAGAATTGAAAGGATATATTATGAAGAAAGCAGAGACAGTAGGCAATAAATCTCATATTTTTGACTAGGACTAGCTATGGGGGATGACAGTTAGATTTCCCTGTCTCAAAGCTGGATATCAGCAGGGAATAATTCTTTCCTGGAACCTTTGTGACACTAACAATTATTAATATACATTTTATCAATAAGTTTAAAAAATAAATTTATGAACATTAACCTAATTTTTAATAATGAAAAATCTATGATGGAAAATCAGATTAAGCAGCTCAGATTTTCTGTCACATCTACTGATTAATCCTCAGGAGGAAGTGTGCATATGAGTTTGAATTTTATTTCTTAATACTTGTTTTTGTGGGGAACTTTATGCAAACAATGGGATTCTCTGTACTGGTCCTTTTTGCATTTAAATGTCTCAATTTAAAATTTTTGTTTGATTTTGAATTAATAATGATTTTTCTTATCTGGAATCTTATTGCAAATTTATTTATCACATTTCCTATTTCCATTTTCCATTTCCCAGCAAGTCACACTTATTTTTCAACAGGGTAGGCAAGAATCTATTAAACCACATTTCCACCTTTGTAAATATCAAACACTTGTGGTTCCCTAAGTAAAGTTGACCTTTTTTGAAATTATTAATGACTGTGGCATCTAAGGAAGAAACATAGGAAGAATAAATGAAACATTTATAAAACAGAATTTTTATACATTCATAAATAAACATTATAAATATAATTACTCTTTAGTTCATAATGCTGCAATGAAAATGACAGTATCATGTGTTCATCCTGTTTTTCCAGTTTCTCCTCAACAACAGGGAAAGAGTAAGAAATTGTGGATTTCATAGTAAGACAACAATAGCAAAAACTCCACAACCACCAACCTTTTTCCAAAGTGTTAATATTGATTGGCTACTTGCATAATCTTTTTTTCTACCAACATAAAAAAATAACAAATTAATTTTTCCTATTCTATTGCAAAATATAAGAAAAAAAATTGTGAGTTTTTTTTTTGTTTGTTTTTTTGTTTTTTGGTATTTGCCAATCAATAAGTTTGAGAATTTATCTTACAGAGAGTCAACATGCAAAGGAAAAAGACATTATCTTTGAGAGGAGATGAGAAGAGACTTTATGTTGAAAGACAGAGATAATAGACTAAAAGGAAGGAAGGTTCAGTATTGAAGAAAGTGGAGCTATGATATAGGAGAATGAAATGATCTTTGTTTATTTGATTTATAATATTAGGTTCAATGGCTGCACCTTTATGGTGCTACAAGTCTTTGCTTAGAATATATTTGTAAACAATGATGCCTTTGTTTCACTGAAGTCTTCTCACATTGAAATCTTACATGCTATGGTTTGAATATGTCCCCTAAATTTAACGTGTTAGAAACTATTCCTTAATTCATGTGTGGATTGGAGGTGGGGTTTGGGAGGCAAATTGGATTAGATTAGATCATCAGGGTGGTGCCCCCATGATGGGACTTCTGGCTTTGTAAGAAGAGGAAGAGGGACCTAAGCTGGCATGTCCTTGCCCTCTTGCCGTGTGATGCTCTCTGTCATGTTATGACTGTACAAAAGCCCTTTCCAGAGCCTGCTGCCATGCCCTGGGACTTCTCAGTCTCTGGAACCATGACACAAATAAATTTATTATCTTTGTACACTAGTCAGACTCAGTTATGCTGCCATAGCAATAGAAAGCAGACGAAGGCACCACAAAACTCTTCTGATCCTGAGAAATCAAATATTGGTGAGAACTAAACACGTTTTCATAAAATAATGGAATCTGAAGCCAAGAATCTGAAACCACATTTACAGAAACTCAAGCATTCTACGTACTCTTCTTCTGACTATATTAAGGGAAATGCATGGAACTACATTTACAGGCTGTGTAGACTGTGTAAGCACACAAGTCAAAAGTGTGGAGGATAAATAATCTTTGTCAAAGCCAGGGAAAAGATGTAGGTCCTCCAACTCATCTTTCCCCCTACAATTGATATTTCTTTTTATTTCCCATTTTCAGGCTACTTTCCCAGACAAAAAGACATAATTAAGTTTGACAAGAAAGCATTCTTTGTGTATAAAGATAAATGTTTTAATACTCTCACACATTTCTACTTTATTCCTTGATAATTCAGGATGTTGACACACAAAAGTGTGACTAGAGAGGGGTAACCAGTATGATAAAGAATTAGCCAATCATCATCATGTATAGAAAACATATAAAAGGACAGAGAGTGAGTGGTTTAAAGAAGGGAGTATATTAAAAGCTATCTATGATCACTAGGCTGTCCTTAGAAAGATGAAAAATGCTTATGTTGGGCAATATCAGAAGATAAAACTATTCTAGGGACATGCAGTTTACAGCATAATTTATTTCACTTCAATATAAAGGAGATATATATATATACACACACACATTATATATATTATATAAATTGTGCTCTTATTGGGCCTCATATTCATTTATTATTCATTAACATTTATTTACTGCTGGGTATGAAAATTAATAAAACATGGGCTCTACTGTGGTGAAATCCTGCTCCATCCAGAGGCAAGGCACAGTACCATACATATAGTAGGGGGTGGTTAGGACTGTAATAGGGATAAGTACCAAATGATCCTTTGACATTTCACAGGCAGTAAACGTCTTGATATCATGAACTTTGACTCATGATCTGTCTCACTACCTAGCTTTGTAAAAGAGAATGCTCAATATTTGAATGAAGTCATTAGATCCATCTATCAAAGAATAGACTACTTTGATGTACATTGTACATGTGTACTCCCTCCTAGGGAATATTCAAGAAGCAAGACATAGCCTAGTTTGAGATGCAGTGGAAGTCATTTCAATATTGGTGAGAACTTTGAAATAGATGAATAACCAGTAAAAACTCTCACAGTCTTAAGTTTTTGTAGATCTGTCGCTAGGATAGAAAAACAAAAATTCATTCTTCACTTTCTTACCATCCCAGCGTTAATAAATGTATTTCTTTATGAAGAGCTCAGGAGACAATCTATTAATAGATTTTCATACTGTTAAAATTATGTTAACAATTTAAATGTTAAGTAGATATTATAAAAATAATTGGATATTGATGAGGTCTGATTATCATATCTCATTATTAAATTGAAAACATTTTCTCCAAATAATGTAGCACCTATAGGAAAATAAGGATTGAAAACCAAAGCAGCCAAGTATTCCCCTCACATTGACTATGTTTGTGAAAACTGCTTTGTAAGATATGGTCTTCTTAAAATTCAAAATCCCAAACAGGGAAAGGTTAGAATAAGGAGGCTATTTAAGTGATTTATGCTGACAAAGATCAATTAAGATATTAACAGTATAGACCTTCTGGAATCTGCTTCATTGAGAAGTATACTTGTAAGATACTGTTCTTACTCTAAAGTAAATGCTTTGTTTGTGTTTAAGAGTGTCAGCTTGTAGGTTTAGGTGATGCACCCAAATTCTTCAGCAAGGGAGGAAAAGTGAGAGAGAGAGAGAGAGAGAGAGAGAGAGAGAGAGAGAGAGAGAGAGACAGAGAGATGGGGCTCGGGGAGGGTGTGCTTGAAACTGCAACTGCTCCTTGAAGAAAAGTTCCATTTATTTATACAGAATATGAGGTATTATGGTGAATATTTACCAAAAGGAAGTATTTTATCAAAATTTAGAGGCTTGAGGATTGATAAAACCTTGAAAGTTGTGGGCAAAGTATGGCTGGGGATGGTGGCTCATGCCTATAATCCCAGCACCTTGGGAGGTGAAGGCGGGTGGATCGCTTGAGTCCAGGAGTTCACACCAGTCTGAGCAACATGCAGAAACCCCGTCTCTGAAAAAGAAAAAAAATATTTTACAAAAACTACCCTGGCTTGGTCGTGCATGCCTGTAGTCCCAACTACTCAAGAGACTGGGGTGGGAGGACAGCTTGACCTCAGGAGGTGGAGGTGGGAGGATGGATTGAACTCAGGAGGCAGAAGTTGCAGAGGACTGAGTTTACACCACCACACTCCAGCCGGGGCAACAGAGCGAGACTCTACTTTAATAATAGTAATAATAATAAATATGATGAGAAAATACTTTATTTTGTATAACTTTTCCAGTTTATATAATATTTACCAACAATGATAATCTCTGATTAATTTTCATAACAATCTTGTGAGGTCTTGAAAAATATATCTTTATAGATGAGAAAATAAGGATCAGAAAATTGATCTGCCTAAAGATATCTTATTAGAAAGTGTGAGACTCAGAACTAAAATCTAGGCCTCCTGGTTCCAAATTTTTTGCTCTTTGGTACCCTGTATAGATGAGAAATTCACCTTGAAAATTACATGTAAAGTAGGCAAAACATGATTAGAGTAATGACTCTGTCTGAAAACATGCGTTTGGCATGACCTCATCCAGAGGACCATATGAGATACTTTGAATACATCTTGTGTGTTATAGACAAACATTTCCCTTTCTGAGGACCATGGAAGCTAGTGGGAGAAAGCGAAAAAAATATAATGACCTATGAGGAAAATCATAAGAGACACAATTTCACTAATCCTCAGATTCCTTTTTTATTTAACAAGTTTTTCCTTTTTTTGTGTAGTTTTTATTTTATACATTTTTACATAGTTAAGATCATGTCTTAGTTACATATTATATCTTTATTTGTTCACATAAATCATAATCAATTTTCAATGTCACTTAAATTCTTTGTAGGTAATATTTTTATTATATGTGTAAATACATATACAATATTTATAATACATATAAAATGCATATAAAATATGTGTATATGTAAATACATATACAATATTACTTCAATGCTTTTCTAATGTTAGACATTTAGGTTGTTTCCAATTTGTGACTCTTTCAGATAATATTATGATGAAATTATTGCTACCATTTTAAAAGTAGAATACTATTACCTATATTGTATTGTTTTATTATATAAATCATTAACACTTATACAACATATATATTTTATTTATATATGATTTATATAATTTATATCAATAGAAATAATTAGAATGGGCAGAAATTATGAATCTAATCTAGAGGTGCTCTAAGTGGTAAACTATAGATAGAGGTAGGGAGAAAGAAAGAAAGATGTAGTAAGAAAGAGAAAGAGAAGGAGAAAGAAAGAAAGGGAGAAAGGAAGCAAAAGGGGGAGAGAGAGAAAGAAAGAAAGAAAAAGAAAGAAAGAAACAAGAAAGAGAAGAAAGGAAAAGAAAAGAAAAAGAAAAGAAAGAAGAGTGAGAGAAAGAAAGAGAAAGAAAAGGAAAGAAAGGGAAAGAGAGAAGGAAGAAAGAAAGGAAAAGAAAATAGTTTAAGCAAGGAAGCATAATGAAGGCATTCTGGGACAAGGTATTTAGAAACCAGGGGATATATTTCCTTAGAGGATAGGAAGAATTATATGTAAAGCAAGAGCAAAAATTGTTAGGGATGGGTTAAATGGGTTGGTACATATTTATTATTTGGAGATGTTAGCATGAGCAGTGGAAGTCCTCTTTAGAACTGTGATTACTAGAGGAGTCTTAGAAAACTTGATGTATTAGTCAGGGTCCAAACAGGAGACAGAAAACACAGCAGTAATTTGACAGAGTCGATTTCATGTAAATAATTTTAATTAGGTATAAAGTTGCCAACAAATAAAGAATAATTCTAAGGTGTAGGAGAGGTGGAAACTGTAGAAGTTGCTGCCATCCTTATGGCTGAGAAAACAAGGAGCAAGGGAGGAAGTCACACTGCTCAGGAGGGAGTTCTGCTTCTCTACTGCTGGTGTCTCTGAGCTCAGAGGTCAGGCCTCATGGGTTCTGGGACTCAGACCTCTGAGGAAGGGGTGCTGCTGCTACAGGAACAACTGCTGACTATTATGAGGACAAAGCTTTCTTGAGGTCCTGATCATGAGAACCACAAGGTCACAAAGAGCCCTCAGGAAAACACAAAAGCAAGTCCAGTCTTCTTCCAAGCATGGAGCCTCCCTGTAGCACCTTTTGTTGACCAACTTCAATGGAAGGCAGCCAAAGCACAAGTTTGTAGTCCCAGCCTCAGCATTTCAAAATAGAGTATAGAAGGGTGGCTTTGAAGTTGAGAAATATCTTAACAACAGGCACCATTCATATGTTCTCACATGGATTAAATAAGAGGAAAATTGACATTTATTTAGGATGAGCCTCTCAGCCAAAACTCCTTCTTCACTTCTTGGATTTTGGAAATGGAAAAGCTTAAAACTAAAAAATTCCAAGTATCATCTTTTGATGCTTTTTTAAAAAAGGGAGCTACATTAAAAACAGCACATGGGTCAGAGTTCCTACTTCACCACTAGATTATCTGCTATGACCCTAAGTAAATTATTTCCTTCTCTTAGACCCAGTTTACTCTCTAATCCAATGAATCTGTGTCATTGTATCTAATAAAGGTTTCATGAGAAGCAAAATGAGGTATCACACAAGTGCTTTGTAAATCACCAAATCATTGGTTTTCTTTCCAAATCCAGATAGTTTCTAATATGACAGGATGAACTTCAGCAATAGCGCTTGTATTTATTTTATATTTATTCTTATTATAAGCACTTTAGTTTACTTGCATATTACATAAACCTTTCCGAGCAGACTTTAATATCTGACTTTATTTTCTCTCTTATGTGTATTGCAAACATTGATGGATTTTTGGATTAATCTTATATATTATTGATTGAAATGCATCACTATCTTATCTCCCTATTGCTCAGTAACTTCAGTCTACACTGCCCAAGTTGTGGTCACATACTATTTCACAACTGTTTTACATCTTATTACATCTTCATCTCTACCTACATGTGCTAATGTCTTTCTCCACAACATATTTTTGTATAATTGAAAATAGGCATATTCTCCTTTGACCTTCTACAACAGAAAAGTTTATTCTGTGTGAGCACACGGTGCATGAATGTTTGTATGGAAATCTCTCTATTTTATAGCATATTATGTCATTTGTTGACAACATTCTCCTTAAGAGGTGGTAAGCCTTCAGGGATTAGAAGTCATTTTTGTACCAGTGCCTCTTGCAGTACTTTGTAGGTCATAAACAGACAATAAACTTGTTGCATAATGTATTAGAGGAAGACTTGGCAGAACTTTGTGTTCAGTGTGGTACAAGGGATGAAGGAGACAAAGAAACCAAAGATGACTCATAGTTGTGAGCCCAGGAGTGTTGAGGACTTCATGTAAGATATAAATTTGGAAAAGATGGATTAGAGAAAGGTTATGGACATTTGTAAACATGCTCAGATTTAGTTTTAGGAGAATGCTTAATTGAATTTTATTCAATTATTAAACTTTTTTTAGAGATGAGGCAAAAGAACAATAAGCGATGTTATGGTTATAGATTTATACCTTAGAGGTTGAAATTTAAAACAAATAAGTAAGTGAATTTCTTAAAGCCTAAGAGAGTGCCATTCACAAAATAAAATTTATTAAACAGATACCACGTGCAAGGATACATTGGTGAATACAATGGACAAAGTTGTTAACTTGTGAAGCTTGCAGATTTACTGCTGTAAATGGGTAGAGGCAAGAAAAAAAAATAAAACCCATAAGTATGGTTTCTTTCATATTCAGTCATTCAATAAATATTTGTTGAGTGTCATTCATAAACTAGTTTTTGGGCTATATTCTTGGGGATATAGCAATAAATATATCAGAGAGTTTACGGTCTTAAAAACAAGGAATATAAATTTGATGAGTATTATGAGGTGCAATAGAGTAGTGTGCTTTGAGAACAGTTGTCATGGGTACTCAACCTAGAGTAGGCTGTTAGGAAAGACCTCTTGGGAGAATGAGGCGTAGGGATGCATCTGGTGGGAGAAGTGTATTTTGGCAGAGAACATCACGATTGAAGAACCAAAGGTGAGAAATAGTATATCAAGTTCAGGAGTGTAAATAGCACAGAATGAAAACATGGTAGGGATGCAGTGTAGTGTGTGTGAAAGGACTAGAGATACAGGTGTGCTCACATAATGCGGAACTCTGTAAATTATGTTACTAACTCAGAATTTTATTTTAAGCATGTTGTTAAGCCACTTGTAGCTATGAATAATTGATAGAATAAATTGAACTCAAAGAAGCTATCACCAGAATTTGACTCTAATTTCCAAAATTACTACCTTTAACTGAATGGTGTCTACTTTCCTTTCTCTCTTCTTTGATAACATTCTAGTAAGATCTCTCACCCTCCAAATTTTAAAATTGCTTTATTGAATTATAACGCAATTAAAAACTATATACAAATTTAAATTGTGCAATTTAATACATTTTGACATATTTACATTCCTATGAATCCATCATCACAACCAAGACAATGCACACATGCGTCACTCCTTAAAGTTTTCTCATCCTCTGTGTCATCCTCCTTTTCTCACCCCCCTTACCCTACTTTAATTTCACCAGCCCTGATCTGCTTTCTGTCACGGTAAATTGGTTTTCAAATTCCAGAGTAGTGTGTAAGTGAAATAAAACACGTTCATTTGTTGTTCTTTCTGTTTGTCTTCTTTCACTTAGTATAATTATTTTGAGATCCATCCATGCCTTTGTATGTATCAATAGTTCATCCCTTTTTGATAGACCAGCAGTATTTCATTCAGTGTACAACACTTTATTTATCCATTCACCTGCTCTGAAGATTTGCTTTTCCTCACACACTTGGGTTACCAGTACTCAGCTGAAGACTTGAGGGACCTCACTACAGCTATCTAGAACTCTTTGTTTGCTCAGCTCTTTCTTCTCCAGTATTCTGTCTAGAGAGAGGCGGATGACTTGACATCCCTGGACCCTCCAGTCTGTCTTAAATGAGGGAAACCACTGGGCTTTTTTAGGTTCCTCTCCCTGCCTCTCCATAGGGACCTAGAACTCTCTCTTTGCTTAGCTCTTTCTTCTCCAGTACTCCCTCTAGAAAAAGTGACACACGATGACATCACTGTACCCTACAATCTGTCTTAATTTAGCGGGACGGCTGGGCTTTTTTCAGATTCTTCTTCCCGCACTGTGACCTGTATACTCTCTATAGATTGTAAGCTGGGGGTTATTGCACAAATTACTTTATTTTTTCCCTCCTCAGTGAGGAATCATGGTCCTGGGCTGCCTGATATCCAACATCTAAAAACTGTTGTTTCATATATTTTACCTGGTTTTGTTCAGAGTTTCCATTGTAAATGTAAATCCAGTCCCTGTTTCATCATCATGGCTAAAAGTGGAAACTTCTTTTTGGTAACATTCAGTTATAAAAGTCTTATATTTATAACTATGACTTATTTTAATGTATTAAAGATAGAGTCGAGTCCAACAACAAAATGCCAGCCTCTTGTTCCTTTCTATGCCTCACTCCTCTGTTTAACGGCTGCCTCACTCCTGGCTCAGGGATCTGCGGTGGGAAAGAAGTCATCGTCTGTTTTCTCACTCTTCCTCTGGCTCTTTCAATTATCATAATTTCTCAACTGTGGACTCTTCTGAGGCTGGAGCAGGGGAATGGAAGCTAGACGAAAGGCAGGTGGGCTTTAGATAATTTTTACTGTTTTATTTGTACTCTTTGGTTTGATGCCCTTGATATTTGCAAAAACTCTTTCATGAGTTGCATTTCTGGATTCTTTGGAGGCTTCACAGAAACTGCCAAATGACACTTTCCACACATCTAGGAAATATACCTTCTGACAGGACGTTTGCAAATGCTTCCTCCTCCAGCTGCTAGGTAGATACGTAACCACATTCACCCTTGATGTCTCTTTATCTCACCAGGCACCCTACGAGATGAGTTCTTTTTAAAACAGCTGCTTTCCATGGCACCCATTTTGGCGAATAGAAAATTCATCATGCTTACCACACCAAGTAGCAGGAAGGCAGGCTTGCCAGCCGTCCCCTGCCTCCTTGCCCTAGTCTCCAGTACTGCTCCAGCTGGCCTGTAACCTCTAGAATCCTCCCACGAATATGCAGGTACGAGTTTCTAAATAACGCACACGCACACCCTTCCTCTCCCTAAGGGGACGCGTCTCAAGTTATCCCCAAATGTCTTCATATTTCTTTAGTCTGGTAATCTGCATATATATATCTTAGTAATTTAGTAAACATTCAGGAACAAAGGACAATGGCAGTCCCTATTTTTTGCAAGCAACTCAATCTCCCAGATGTTTCATTGTCCTTAGCATTTTCCTCACTTGGCTTGAGAGGCTGATAATACCCCTCTCTTATTTTTCCCTTAAGGAAGGGTAGGATTAATATTAAAGAATATGTTAATATTAAAGAATATGTTAATATTAAAAATATGTTAGTCTCCTATTAAAATAGATATTTGAGTTTCTAATGGTTGTTTCATTCTCTTTGCTATGTTTTAACAAGTCCTGCATGAGTGTATCTAGAAACTTTCTTTAGAATGTGATTATGCTGATTCATTCCCACCCAAAATTCAAGACATAAGGAATTTTGTCCTTTAACATCTTGTTGAGACTGGATCAAATATTCCTTTTGGAATGATCACTATAGCTGCAGTGTGGGAAATAGAAGAAAGGGAGGACAAACAGGACATTATTTATTTACTAATACTTTGTTCTTAGTTTTGTTGAGGTATGATTAACACCTATAAATTGTATATATTTTAGGTGTACAATGTGATGTTTTTGCTAAATGTATACATTGTGGAATGACTACCACAATCGAGTTTACATTTCCAACAACTTGCCTATTCATTTTTTGTGTGGTGGGTCGGGGGGCAGAGAGGTGAGAACACTTGAGATCTACTTTCTTAGCAAATTTCGAATATAGGACACATTGCTATATTAACTATAGTCATCATGCTGTACATTAGATCTACAGACTAATTGTCTTATAACTGAAAGTTGGTATTCTTTGGCCAGTATCTTCTCTTTTCTCTCATATTTAAAAGACTATGGTTTATAATAATTCCAGGTATCAAGCTGAAGTTACTCCTGAAAGATATGGAGAACAGTTTTTTTTTTATTTTTATTTTTATTTTTTTTTTGTTAAATGCTTCAGAGACACTGCAACTGGGATCTAAAATCCTGGGGAGCCAGCAATAAGGGTGTTGAGTCTGCTACTGGTAGAGACAATGATTGGAGGTGGAGGTCTCCTTTAATTGTGTCGAAGACAAGGAGATTTATTCTATTTGTCTTGGTTCTCCTGTGGCTCATAGTCCAGGTTCTCTAATTTCAACTTTATGGGACCAAACCATTAACTCTCGCAGGAAGTATGAAAACCATCTCGAACGGTATTTCTGGCCTACCAAGGAGGGTATGTTAGATGTAGAAAATTCCTCCTGTATTGTTGAAACCAAATTTAAGAGAAGCCTTAAATTATCTTCTTAGTACACGTTTTTTATACCTCAGGGGAGTAGATCATTTAGACCCATCTTGAGCAGTTCTTGGGGCATGTTTTAGCATGTTTGTCTCTTATTAGGCTCCGTTTTTCTAAATCTTAGTTAAAAAGAGGGATAAATTTAGATAAATCAAATTTCTGTTCAAATGCCATCTCCTCAGAAATATTTTTTCTATCAAAAGAGCAGCTATCATTTTTTATCCCTTTATCCTACATTATTTTCCTTTATAGCTCATCTTATTGCCTGACACTATTCTTTATATTTTTATATTTATTTATTGTTTGTCCATCTCATTTAAATGTAAGTTTTATGAGGATAGGGAATTACTGTGCTTTATGAGGATAGAGACTCAGTTGCTTCTGTATCTCCAGTGCCTAGAACAATGCCTGACATATAATAATTGTTCAGTAAACACTTGTTGAATTACTATGTTGAGTAGAAGACTGGACTTTTGTTGAAGTTCTCTCTCAGCATAACATAATTTCCATTATTTTATTATTATTATTATTATTTTTGAGATGGAGTCTTGCTCTTTCACCCAGGCTGGAGTGCAGTGGCACCATCTCAGCTCACTGCAGGCTCCACTCCTGAGTTCATGCCATTCTCCTGCCTCAGCCTCCCAAGTAGCTGGGATGATAGGTGCCCACCACCACGCCCAGCTAATTTTTTGTATTTTTCATAGAGACGGGGTGTCACTGTGTTAGCCAGGATGGTCTCGATCTCCTGACCTTGTGATCTGCCCGCCTTGGCCTCCCAAAGTGCTGAGATTACAGGCGTGAGCCACGGGCGCCTGGCCATTTCCATTATTTCTTTGTAAGAATTCGATGCTGAGGATTTCCCTTCACAGTGTTATCTAACCCTTGTATACAGGAAACAGTCCCAGTACTTGGCATGACATTGCAGCTAGACATGGGATCCAAATATCTAAGGGGGCATTGTGGAAAGAGACAGTTTATCACAGGGACCCATGCCCAGGAAAACAAATAAAGAGTCCAGTTATCTGAGTTGGTGTTCTCAAAACAGGAAGGGCTCTTTTACTAGAGTCGGAACATATAAACCAGTCAAGACGGCTTGATTATGAGCCACTTTAATACTGAGCCAAACGTTGATGTTGCTTTGGACTAGAGACTGGGTTGTTAACGACCTTTGCACGAAACTAATCCTGAAGTGGAAGGTGAAGTAGCTCCACCCGAGGGAGAAGGGAAGATGAACTGTGAAGAAGCAATAGACGCTTCGGGCTTTCAGGTAACTGTGGCAACAGGAATCCCAGTCAGTTTGCCATGATGTTGAAATTGATGGTCACCAAAATGATCAAAAAGGACTTGCTTCACTAAAGTGACCAGAAAATTTCAGTCAAAATTATCAATTGGGCAACACTTTTAAAACATAATAGAATGGCCATTTGTATGACTAAAAAAGTATTTATTTTTAAAAGTTCCAGGGAACATTTCTTTCTGGTGTTCAGGGTCCATCGAAAAATCAATGACTGCTTAGCAGCAATACAGTTGGAATTAAAATCCCATTAAATCTCACTTTGTGAGTTTCCCTAATTAAAGTCTCACTGTACTTCTCAGTAAATACTTATTAGAGGAATCATTAGGTGAAGTCCCAAATTATTAATGTTTGAATATAAATACCAAATATGCTACAGCGAGTATCCAAATGTTTCACGCAGTGTCATTAATTCAACTGAATTAGTCTGGAAAATGTGATCAGACACGTCTTCAATGTCAGGGAGGGCAGCAGGAGGGGCTGCTTCTCTCCCTGATGATCATGAACTTCTTTTTCCTTGTCCTCCTACATTTACTCTAATTCAAGCAAAACGGCATTCATTTTTGGAGAGTTACGAACAGGATTATCTCAAAGATGCCTTTTAGTCTCAAATCCCTTGTACCTTTAATTGTGCTTTTCAGAGTTCTCTGTTTTCCTACCAACACTATTAGAGTCCTGTGTGTGAACTGAGGTGAGGATTCTGGTCAGGCAGACACTTCAGTACATCAGAGCAACTCTACTTTTATCTCTTTTTTATGCTGGAATTCGCAGTATATTTTCATTTGATGACCGTGTTTTGTGTATAAAAGCAAAGCATTTTGGGGGCAAAGAAGATACAGTGGAACTGGGTACAAGCCAAGGAATCTCTAGATAAAAGACTTTTTTTGTTGTTATTCTAAAGGTCATTTAAATATGGTTAGATCTATCACCTCTATTATTGATTAATATTTAAACATATTTTGTCATATCCCTCAATTATCAATGCATAAGTACCACTTTTCTGAGGAAAGGAATATTGATGGATCTGAGCCTGCTACTTAAGTGAGATAATTAATGTATCTCTGGAATTATCTATGCATGGTAGACCTTGATATTTGTCTGCAAAGGATAACCAAAGTCATTCCCAGGAATAAATTACATATGTTTAAAAAACATATTGAAGAGACTAATTTTGTGGGAACAGCTTCTTCTTCGTATTAACACAATACAATTAATTCTCACAATGTGAATGCAAAGAAAATGGTATTTGAAGAGGGAAATTAAAAGGGTGAAGGACACTCAGAATCCGGAATAAATCACAACATGAGCCCAAATAAGGTAAATCTTTTGAGGAAGTTATAGTTCAACAATAATTTGATATGACACTTTTCTTTTTTTTTTTTCTTGAGAATAAAGGATAATTATCCAATTTTATTCCTTCCATGCGACTGTCCATTGGGTGAAAACTTTAGCCATTGCCAATCAATTGGTAGATCTCTACCTCTGATCCTATCACTGGATGTACCGTAGTTTGTTTAAACATTAATGCATTGAAGGACATTTGTGTTGCTTCCATTTTTGTCTATTCCAAATAAAGCTCCTGTGAAACATCTAATGTAAATTTTTATAGGATGCCATGTTTTTGTTTCTCTGGAATAACTGTTCCCAAATGCAATTGTTTGTTATATGATAGTTGGATGTTTATTTTGTTTGTGTTTTTCTTTGTCTGTCTTTTTTTTAAGAAATCGCCAAATTGTTTTCTGAGTGACCTATTTCTCTACACCCTCACCAAATTTGGTGTTTTCACTATTTTTGGTTTTAGCCATTCTGATAGGTGTGCAGTGATCTCAATGTGATTTTACTCTACCTTTCCCTAATGACTAATAATGTCAAACATCCTTTCATGTGCTTATTTGACATCTGTTTATACTATTTGATGCAATGTCTGTTCATATCTTTTGCCCAATTTATTATAAGATGTTGAATTATATGAATGCTTTATATATGCTAGTTACTAGTTTTTTTAATGGGTACGTGATTTCAAATATTTTTTCCAGTCTATAGAATATGCCTTTACTTTCCTCACATGGTCTTCTATAGAACAATAGTTTAAAAAATTGATGAGGGCTGGGTGCGGTGGCTCATGCCTGTAATCCCAACACTTTGGGAGGCCCAGGTGGGCAGATCACGAGGTGAGGAGATCGAGACCATCCTGGCTAACATGGTGAAATGCCGTCTCTAGTAAAAATACAAAAAATTAGCTGGGCGTGGTGGCGGATGCCTGTAGTCCCAGCTACTCGGAAGGCTGAGGCAGGAAAACGGCGTGAACCCGGGAGGAGGAGTTTGCAGTGAGCTGAGATGGCGCCACTGCACTCCAGCCTGGGTGACAGAGTGAGACTCTGTCTCAAAAAAAAAAAAAACTGATGAGATCTAACTTACCATTTTTTCTTTTATGGGTTATGCTTTTGATGTCAAGTTTAAGTACTCCTTGCTTTTAGCCCTGCATCCTAAAATTAGTCTCTTATTCCTTGATTTGTGATGACTTGGTTGAACTAGTTTTGTCAAATTTCCAGAGACATTTATACTTTATATCCATCTGATGAGGGGAGAAAGGACATGAGAGGAGTGGAAAGCCAAGGGCAATGTACTGTGTCACAAAGAGCACAGTTTTGGGTGTCAGATAGACTCAAGAGTGAATTGATCAGTTTGGCAACACATTGGCTATGTGCCATTGGTTGATTTACTTCTGTGTATATCAATTTTTGATTATCAAAACAGGAATAAAGTATCCGTATCACAAATTGGCATTATAGATTAAATAACAGAGCATTTGGCATTTGATATGTACTCAATAAAGAGAAAAAACAAGCTGTCAAGATTAATATAATTTATCATACAACAAAGCATGTGTTGGCATTTATTGATGTAGGGGAATTTAGTTATAACACCTTGTATTCTTATATCGCCATTCAGGGTACAGAAGAAGACAGAAACTTGAGGTATTATTTTGAAGTAAGAGAGCATTTCTTTGGCTAGCAATAGGGAAGAGAAATCACCAAAGAAGATATAAACAAAAACATAAGCGTGTTGGGAGATGTGTTAGATATAAGCAGTACTCCTTAATGTCTTGCATTCTTCTCTGTTCTGGTCAAACAGGAGACCTCACCTTCCAGCCCTTTGTTTTGGTGGTGACATGTGACAATATTTGGCTAATGGGCGGTGAAGAGAAATGGCATGTATCACTTATGAACTGAGGGAGTAGACCACTCTACATCATCCTCTAGCTCTCTTTTCCCTTACTGTGGCATCCTAGAAACTATGTGACATGTTGGAGCCACAAGTTAGAAGTAGATTTTATTTCTACGATAGTCACCAGTGGAAGGGAGTTGCCTATGGGAGGGTCTTCAGAGGACTTTGAATCAGTAAGAAATAAACTTTCTGTGTGAAGTCAGTGGCATTTCAGTTTATTTCCACAGCTTGAGCTAGCCAATTCTTACTAATATAGAATTTTTTTTGAGACAGAGTGAACTGGGCTCACTGCAACCTCAGCCTCCTGGGTTCAAGTGATTCTCCTGCCTCAGCCTCTCAAGTAGCTGGGATTAAAGACACATGACAACATGCCAGGCTAATTTTTGTAATTTTTTTTTTTTAGTACAGATGGTGTTTCCGCATGTTGGCTAGCCTGATCTCAAACTCCTGACCTCAAGTGATACATCCACCCTGGCCTCCCAAAGTGCTGGGATTACAGGCATGAACCACCATGTCCGGCCCAGAATATTTTCCAATAATGGTCACAGCTTAGTCTGGCAGTGCTTCTTACTACAACTCAACAGCAGGGTACGTTTTAATATGTTTACATTCAAATGCTCCACTTTTTAGAAGTGAACTTGTGGAACTTAAATGTGGGTTAAAAATAATTTATAGCAAATTAAAATAGTATTATATATTAAATATAATATATATCACAATATATGGATTAAATTATTTTTATTTAAATTATCAGTAAAATATGTTGCAAACAATAGTGACCAATTAATTTTAATGTAATCTTTCATGCTGATATTTTTAATCTTCACAAGTATGAGACTGCATCTTATCTCATTTAATATTAATGAAGTTTTTATCTTTTTGTTTTGCATTTGGTGCTAGTAAGAACTGAGAATTCTAATTTGAAAGATTTACTATTGAATACTACAAAATATATTTCACTTTGTTAAAATATTTTTAGGATTTTCTTCTTAATATTAATCTGGAATTAAAAAGGGGATTTACTTACTTGAAGATCATTATCTGTAGAAACAGATTTTTTTCCTGTAATATGAAAATCAAAATCTATCATCATTCTACTTGAAGAAATTATTTTTTGTCTCATCTTATTTATTTATTTAAGACAGAGTCTTACTCTGTCACCCAGGCTGGCGTGCAGTGATGTGATCTCAGCTCACTGCAACCTCTGCCTCCCATGTTCAAGTGATTCTTCCACCTCAGCCTCCCAAGTAGCTGGGATTACAGGTGTAAGCCACCACGCCTGGCTAATTTTTGTTTTTTGGGGTTTTTTTTGTATTTTCAGTAGAGACGCGGTTTTGCCGTGTTGGCCAGGGTGGCTAATCTTATTTTCCTATACCTAAGAATGACCAATATTTTTTTTTTCTTACAATGATACTAACTGCTGTGTAATTGAAGGAAAACTAATTTGTACCATAATTGGATATAATAAAATGTTAAGACTTTTTTCTATTACTCTACCTACAAAATAACAGATTTTTATCTGAAAAGCGAGTAGTTTGTCTTTAAAATTTTAAATCCATCCAAAGACTTTCTTATCTGTCTTAACCCTAAAAGTGAATTATAAATACTTGCTGAATACTTATTAACATTTATTAATAACATTTCAATCTTTAAGTATTTGCAAAAAATATTTTCTACCTTCTTTTCAAATGTACTATTATTTACTAGATATTAGCACATGTAAGTTCTAGATATAACATTTTACTCCTTTGGAGAGCTATGTTAGTTTGGTGTGCAAAAATGAATGTTCATATTAGCCATTCATAATTTAGCAGTTATTTAGATCTATATGTTTTAAAGGTATTAATTGTTTATAACTTACATTACTTCTGTAGTGTGGTCAAATTAAGTAGCTAGGGGTTGGGTAACTTCTTTATTAAAAAAGAAAAAGTGTGATCTTTGTGCTTCGTTGTGATATTAGGACTCTTACCTGCAGACTTCTTTTTGTTACAGAAAAAAAGATCCGAATACTGTCAGCCTGGAGTGGAATCGAATGAGCTGTGTATGAACAGCTGTCCTAAGCAGTTAGATTCCCTGAGCCTTTTGCCAAAACTTAAGTATTTCATGCCCTGGAAAGGGAGCCTGGAGCTTAACAATATAAAAATTGGAATTAGTTGAGAGTACTACAACATCTGAGGATCTCCATGATCTGAAACTAACTTATTTTGTTTACCACTTCATTATATGACACTTAGCATTACATTCATACTGCATGAGACTATTCCCCATTTTTGACACAACACTGTACTTTTACTCACTTCGGGCACCCTGGCTTATACCATCAGCCTTACGCTCTATTACTTTTCCCTCCTTCGTCCCTAAATGTTCAAGCTCTACGTCTTCATTTGGGCCTTAAAGAGTAAATAGGTATTCTATATATTGAAACCACACCTTACAATACTTTACAATACTGAAGAGTGGTTTAGATAACACTTGCTCTCTTGCTTTCATGTTAATGTGACTATTCTGGGGGGATATTTCTGGATTGGTTTTCTTGATAGATGAAATGGCCTGTGAATGCAGTCAGTGAGTTGGAGTTCATGAAGGTATTCAGGGTTGAATATCTACAAAGTCTGCTTTTTCTGCCTTGGAGAACTGTGGTTTCATGACTGAGTTTGTCACATGGTGAATAAGCAAAGAGAAAACAACCTTCATGAAGTTTCAGCTTCATTGCCAAAGAGTGGTTTTCAAAATGGCAATTTGCTGCTTCCATGTTGTAGTGTAACATTTTGTTTACCCTCAGTTGTTAAAATCAATTGCGGTTGGTTGCAATTCCTGAGGGGCCTACCTTTATAATGTAAGGTTTGAATAATTTGTCAAAAGTGCTCAGCTCTAGATTTATAGTTTCAAAAAAAAAATTAAAAAAATCCTTTGATTTTCCCAAAGTGATACTATGAACCTTTGAAATGGCTTGACTTTGCCCAGTGATCAGGTTTCCCTGCAGAGCATACAGGCTTTGTGGTCAGTATTTTGATCCCCAAAGGAATGCCTTTTGGAAATGCCAAGCTAGCACAAATGCTGAAGCTTATAAGTGCCTGCTGCTCTACTACTACTGTTGTGTGTCTTGTTGAAGTTTCCTTTATGTACTTCAAAGACATTGAAACAAATCAGAAAACTGTATCAAGGGGTGAGGGAAAATAGCAGGAGAGATTACATTTCATTGTTTCTTTTATTCTTCAGTTCTAGTTCCTAGACTTTCAGACAAGTAGAGTGAGATGAAAGATGGTGCCTGCTGTTTTACTGAAAGAGTCTTGGTTCCTGTTGCTCAGGTACAAGCTCTAGGATTAATATATCATAGCTATATCTTGAGAATGTCTTAGTTCTCTTCTGGCAGACAGAAATGCAGCTGTGCATTTTTAGGACATGCAACTGGGATAGGAGAAAAAAATAAAAATGACTTTAGGCTTATTGTGGCCAAAGAAAGACTTCATAAGGAAACAAAAAGTTTTAAGGCTTTACTGGATTATTTTCACTCTTGTTGTTGTGTATATTTGGGAGCTTATTGAGCTGTTGTTGGGAGAAGCATGTTGGACCAGAAATCCATAGAACTGGGGATTGGAATTATGGCTTCAACATTCTCTAGCTCTGTGAAGTTGGCCAAATTACTTAGTTTCTTTACTTATCTATTCTCCTTTATAATAGCACAGATTTGATAATCTCAATATTTTATACTTTACAGGACAATTGTGAGGCTGAAGCATTGAAGAAATGTAAGAAATTATTGGAATTGCCTCACAGAAGATGGGCCCAGCAGATCTTTGGTACTTTTTCCAACATTTATATAAACACATTATCTCACCATGTGTTTGCTTAAGTAAGATTGCAGATTTCAGTAGGCATGCTCACCAAATTGTGAATCTGGAACTGGGAGAGTAGATTGGTCTGTGATTTTCCCTGGAGTCATAGGAACCAAGTGTTCAAATTTCTACCTCGTTTACGTTTTGGATTGGGTACCATGTGCTAAAGGAATGTGCAGTGGCCTGAGAGACTCCTGCTATTTTCAAGAAGGTTCTACCTGAGGAGTTAACTACAGAATAGTAACACAGTGGATTTATATGGTACTTCTACTTTTCTCCTTTTTATTATTTCTTTCCTTCCTGCCACAAACAGCTGTGCACTTACAATCTATCTATATGAACAAAAGAATTATTCGTTCTAGTACTCACATTTGCTTGTAGGAGTTCGAATTTTGTTAGCATGAGTTTAAGTCTTTAGGAAATTGGATATGCAATATCCACTTAATTTTTCATTTTATCTATTCATTGAAGGAAAGGCACTATATTTCAGTAGAAACAACAAGAAAATATGAATACGATTTTGGTGCACTGATTTCTTGTTTGGCCATTTTTCTTTCTGCTGACGAAAGAGAGTCTGTAAAGAGATGAAAAGATCTATTTGGAATAGACTATGTCTTATACAATGGAAATACCTTTTATTTTGGCATTGAGGGTGAATGGAGAAAGCGTCTACTGTGTTTGCATCACACCTCTATGAAATAAAGCATGGCATAGTATTTATGCCACTGTCTTATTCCATTCAGTGTTGCTATAAAGGAATATCTGAGGATGAAAAGACATTTATTTGGCTCATTCTGCAGACTGAGCAAGAAACATGGCACCAGCATTTGCTTCTGGTGAAGGCCTCAGGCTGCTTCCACTCATGGTGGAAGGTAAAGGGGACTGTTTTGTAGAGATCACACGGTGAAAGAGAAAACAAAGAGAGCAATAGACATGCTGGGCACTTTCTAACATCCGACTCTAGCAGGAACTAACAGAGTGAGAACCCACCCACCACCCCAACACCCCCTCCAGGGAAGACATTGATCTATTCATGAGGAATCAGTGCCCAGCACCCAAACACTTATTAGACCCCACTTCCAACATTGGAATCAAATTTCAACATGGGATTTGGAGGAAACAAACATCAAAAATATAACACCTACTGATACCTTCTGTTCTTATAATCAGGATTCTCACTCTGAATAGACAATAAAGAAAGAAGAGAAAACCCATACCACCAACCTAAGCCGTTTAACCTAATTTTTAATTTAAAAATATATGAATAAGTAAACATAAATCAATTAGCAGAAATTTCATCAAAGCTAGCAACACAAAAGATAATGAAAAAGGGGAAAAAGAAAAGAAAAAAAACAACTAACTCTGGATAAATCAATAAAATTCATGGAAGAAAATAGAACTTTAAATG
This sequence comes from Papio anubis, assembly GCF_008728515.1. Taxonomy (NCBI): domain Eukaryota; kingdom Metazoa; phylum Chordata; class Mammalia; order Primates; family Cercopithecidae; genus Papio; species Papio anubis. Next base: position 187,944,531 of record NC_044977.1, on the reverse strand, counting down.
CATTTCATTTAAAAGCTTACAGCAATCCAATGATTTTTTTTTTCCATCAAATAAACCAACATGCTCCTTTTAGAAAGGAGAAGTCTTCAAAAAGGAAGAGTTAATGTCAATTTAAAATATTGGCCAAAATTTTTAAAGTTAACAGTAGAACTGGAGAAAAGTTCAAGTAAATCTTGTAGAATATTATTTAAACGAAAATGTAAAGTTTGACAGAAAAGATGAAAGACATAGAGAGACAACATCCATCTAAGTGAAAATAAAGGGGGGAAGTTTTGAAGAAACCTCAGAAGAAATACATACAGTGCTAAGCAGGGTTAAAGCAGAAAGAATGCAGCAAAAACAAAAAAAATTAAAAATTGTTTCCATAGGTTATTTGGGAACAGGTGGTGTTTGTTTACAGGAGTAAGTTCTTTAGTGGTGATTTGTGAGATTTTGGTGAACCTGTCACCCGAGAAGTATACACTGCACCCAATCTGCAGTCTTTTATCCCTTACCCTCTGCCTGTCTTTTCTCCCTGAGTCCTCAAAGTCCATTGTGTCATTCTTATGCTTTTGCATCCTCATAGCTTAGTTCCCACTTATGAATGAGAACATACAATATTGCTGTGGGTTTGTCATAGGTGACTTTTAGTACATTGAATTATGTCCCTTGTGTGCTGATTTTGCTGAGAGTTTTAATCATAAAGGGATGTTGGATTTTTTTCAAATGCTTTTCCTGCATCTATTGAGATGATCATGTGATTTTTGTTTTTAATTCTGTTTATGTGGTGTATCACATTTATTGACTTGCCTATATTAAACCATCTCAGCATCCCTAATATGAAACCCACTGGATCATGTTGGATTATCTTTTTGATTTGTTATTGGATTCAGTTTGCTAATATTTTGTTAGGGATTTTTGTATCTGTGTTCATCAGGGATATTGGTCTGTAGTTTTCTTTTTTGGTTATGGCCTTTCCTGGCTTTGGTATTAGGGTGATGCTGGCTTTATAGGATGATTTAGGGAGGATTCTCTCTTTATCTTGTGGAATAGTGTCAACAGGATTGGTACCAATTCTTCTTTGAACGCCTAGTAGAATTCTGCTGTGAATCCATCTGGTCCTGGACGTTTCTTTGTCGGTAATTTTTTTTTTATTGCAATTTTAATATCGCTGCTTGTTATTGGTCTGTTCAGGGTATCTAATTCTTCCTGAAGTAAGCTAGGAGACTTGTATCTTTCCAGGAATTTATCCATCTCCTCTAGGTTTTCTAGTCTGTGCATGTAAAAATGTTCATAGCAGACTTGAATGAACTTTTGTATTTCTGTGGTGTCAGTTGTAATATCTCCCTTTTCATTTCTAATTGAGCTTATTTGAATTTTCTCTCTTGGTGAATCGTGTTAATGGTTTATTAATTTTGTTTATCTTTTCAAAGAACCAGCTTTTTATTTCATTTATCTTTTGTATTTTCTTTTTGTTTCAATTTCATTTAGTTCTGCTCTGCTCTGCTCTTGGTTATTTCCTTTCTTCTGCTGCATTTGAGTTTGGTTTGTTCTTGTTTCTCTAGTTCCTTGAGGTATGACCTTAGATTGTCTGTAGAGTGAAGAGACAACTTATGGAATGGGAGAAAATATTTTCAAATCACATATCTGACAAGAAGTTAATATCTAAACAAAAGGAACTCAACTCAATAGTAAGAAAACTAAAAACTCCAAAAAGATATACAAATGGCTCACAGATATATGAAAAATGGTCAACATTACTAATAATTAGGGAGATGAAAATTAAAACTGTAATGAAATTGTATCCCACACCTGTTAGTATGGCTATTATCAAGAAAAAAGTAACAAATTCTGGTAAGGCTGTGGAGGAAAGGTAACCTTCATATGCTGTTGTGGGGAATGCAAAGTAGTACAGCCATTATGGACAGTTGTATGGAAGTCCATCAAAAAATTGAAAACATAACTACAATAGGATCTAGTAATCCCACTTCTGGGAATATATCCAAAATAAATGAAATCAGTATGGTGAAGAGGTATCTGCACCCCATGTCCATTACCGCATTGTTCACGGTAACAAAGACATGGAATCAATCTAAGTGTTCAATAACAAATGAATGGATAAATACACTGTGACAAACACACACACGCAATGCAAGACTACTGAGCCTCAACAAATAAGGAAATTCTTCTGGCATCGTAGATAAACCTGGAGGACTTACACTAAGCAAAATATGTCAGGCTGAGAAAGACAAATGCTGCATGATCTCACTTACATGTGGTATCTGAAAGAGTGAAACTCATAGAAGCAAAGTGTAGAATGGTGGTTCCTACAAGCTGACGGTGGGGGTGGAAGGAGTAGAGACATGTTGCTCAAAGGGTACAGAGTTTGAGTAAGGATGAATAAGTTCTAGGGATCTAGTTATTGCATAGTGAGTTGATAATAATATATTGTATGCTTAAAAGTTGCTGAGCAAGTAGATCCTCAATATTCTCACCACACATTCACACACACCAAAAAGTAACTATGTGTGGTGATGGATATGTTAACCATCCTGATTGTGGCAAATATGTTAATTGTCCTGATTATGGCAATCATTTCACAATGTATACATCTATCAATACATCATATTGTACACTGTGTATATAGCTATTTTTATTTGTTAACTGTACCTCAATAAAGCTGGAGAGAATAAAGAAAAAAAAGATACTTGATGAGTTATCTAAAGAAAAAAGAAATTGAGGCATTGGAGACAGAGAAGAATTAAGACTTCCTAGATATTCCTTGAATATGGTTTTGGTTTTGGAGACAGATACTTATGTGAAAAATAAAAATGTAAATAAATTACAATCTCAAGTAAAATTATCTAAAAATTGAAGAAAAATATAAAATATTTGAGAAAAAAATAGCAATACAACAATAAAAATAATAAGCATTTAAAACAGCCTTATAACAACTATTTAGATAGTATTTACATTGCCTTAAGTATTATAAGTATTCTGGAGATGATTTAAAATATACAGGAAAATTTGCATAGGTTATATGAAAATACTGTATTATTTTATATGAGGAGTGTGAGCATCCACAGATTTTGGCGTCCATGACAGTCCTGGAACCAGGACCCTACAGATACTGAGGGACAACTATACATAAATTACCATTCATGTGTACTTGACAAATAGATTTCTTCAAGGACTCATAAAGTTTATATAAAATAATACAAGGGTATAGTTAGGCAGAATGAAAATGAAATCCAAGAATGAGGAAAAAAAGAAATGATTTTCAATGCTTATTTTATATGCTAAGTCAATGCACACACATATACACAAGCACAAATGAAAGCTTAGCATCTGACATTGGATATGCTTAGGATGGCACTTCTACCCCGCCTTAGTAATCAAGGAAAAGACTCAGATTTTCTTAGAATAGACTAAAAAAATGAAAATGATTCAGCATAGATACTTTTTAATTTTTCTCTACAAACTATGTATTTCTTGGTAAACTTAACTTCTTAAGTTGTAGACCTACTTTTGATGCCAATCAGGGCTGCATATGGCAATAGCCAATCCTTGCTATGTGAAAACCAACTGATAACAAATGTCACCACTATTCTTCAACTGCTTGTTGAAAGTTGAAGAAAGAGTCACATAAAATTGGTCAGTTAATAGGGTTGAAAAAAAAGAATCATATAATATTGGGCTGAAAATGAATAAATGGCTAGGGGTTATTCTGAGTGACAACTTTGCAATGTTGATGTTGATTACATTGTTAATTTAGTAAAAAAAAAAAAAAAGGGCTTGAAATTAATATCATAAAGAATACACATCACCTTACTTCCAGAGCACTGGAACAAATGTTCTGTTTATTGACAGGTATGTAAAAATGGGATGGTGAGGGGGAGAAGGCATGAGGCATATTGCGAATCTGAAGCCACTATACCAGAGATACAAATCTGAAAACATGTATGTTCATCTTATTTTAATGATTTTTCTTTAGATAGAAACAAAGTAGGTTCTCTTGCTTAAATGGTCAATTTGGGGCTTCTTGCATTAGTTTGGCCAAACCCGTGTGAGAAAAATGTAGCCCACAGTGTCTGGATGGGAGGTAATTTTTATCCAGCACCTGGCCAATGAACCATGATGTGAATGCAAATCCTCGTTGAATGATTACATGTATAGCACTGCCTGTGTTTTCTAAGCACTCTTCTAGTCCTATTCATACAGAAAGTGATCAAAACAGGTAACATATTTTGCCCTGGTAACATAATGGAGCTTAAATCCTAGAGGTAGAATATAGAAAAAGTAAAGTATATGATATGTTAGGTGATAAATGCTATAGAAAAAAATAGAGTTAATCAAAATGCCGGAGACTTGTGTTCAATTTTTAAGAGAGTAGTCAGGGAACGTTCTCTGAAAAACTGTCATTTAAGCAAAGATCGTTATAAAGTGAAGCAATGAGTCATGGGATAACTGGGTGGAAATAACTGGGCTCGTATGTGCCAGGAATACTAGGAAATCCAGTGCGGCACACTGAGTGAGGAGATGAGTATTCTGAGATAAGCTCACGGGGTTGAGGGCAGGTAGTAGGCCACATCGGACTGGAGTTCTATGCTTCCTTATAGTAGCCACTAGCAACTTTTGGCTAGCTTTTGAGTGCTTGAGTGCTTGTTTAAATTGAGGTATGTATTAGATGGAAAATATACACTGACTATGTAGTGTAAAGAATGATAATTATCTCATTAATACATTTTATATGGATTACATAGCAAAATGATAATATATTGTATTTATTGGGTAGAATAAAACATATTTAAATATTAATTGATCTGCTCCTTTTTAAGTGGTTACTAGAAAAAATTGTGGCTACTGGCTGGGTGTGGTGGCTCACAGCTGTAATCTCAGCACTTTGGGAGGCCGAGATGGGTGGATCACCTGGGATCAAGAGCTCGAGACCAGACTGGACAACATGGTGAAACCCCGTCTCTACTAAAAATACAAAAATTAGCTGGGTGTGGTGGCGTGCACCTGTCATTCCAGCCACTCTGGAGGTGTCAGGCTGAGGAACAACAATGCTACTACATTTAGGATATCCATTTATTCATTTCTCTCTCTGTTTTCTCTCTTGGGTTTTGTTTGTTCATTTGTTTGTTTTTGTTAACCTCTATTTATGGTAACCAAAGGGAAGGAGAATATTGTCTTTAAGATTTCAAAAAAAGAACTTCTTTCAAAAAATGTATTTCTATATTACAGCTACTCAGGAGGCTAGGGCAGGAGAATCGTTTGAATCTGGAGGCAGAGGTTGCAGTGAGCCAAGATCACGCAAAGCAAGACTCTGTCTCAAAAACAAAAAACAAAACAAACAAACAAACAAATAAAACTGTGGCTACCTTTATATTTCTATTGGAGAGCATTGTAGACCATTATAAAGATTTTAGCTTTTACTCATAGGGAACTAAGGAGCCTTTGGAAGGTTATGAGTTGAGAAGTAGCATGATTTGACTTCTCATTTAATAAGATCACTCTGGCTGCTGTGCAGAGAATAGACTATAGAGGGATGAAGAGCAAGGTAACTACATAGGAGACAACTTCAATAATCAAGGCAAGAGGTGATGACAATTGGACCACAGTGAAAGCAGTGAAGTCTCAGATAATTTTTAAATGTGTGTTTAGGCACAGTTGGTGATAAACTGGGTGTAGAATTTGGAAGAAGCCAAAGATAAGGTCAAGATTTCTGACTTAAGGAAATAACAAGTCTGGATTTGTCTTAGTTAATTAAGTTGAGATCAACTTCAGGAAGAACAGGTTTTAGGGGGAAGATCAGAAGTTCAGTCTAGGACTTACTAAAATTTGATATACCTGGGTTTTTCTGATAATATTAATTAATTATTTATATTCTAGTTAATCAGATGCATATTGCTTAACTAGATTATCTGTCATATATATTGCAGCAATTAATACACTTTTGCATTAATCTCATATATTCAGAAGTATTCTGTTTAATTTCACAGATGGTTAATTACTGTGTCAAAATGTAAGAATATATTTAAAGTTCTTGAATATAATGACAAAACATTTTTCAAAACTAGTACGTAATTGAATATTCTTACCTGAAGTGCATAAACATGTATGTCATTTTTCCATACCGTTACCAGCCCTGTATAATATACTTTTAATACAACTGCTAATTTTATAGGTATTTTGACAACTTTGTTTACATTTTTATTTCTTTTAAAAATAACTCTGAGATTGAACCTTCATATGTTTGTGTAATAACTTCTTTTGTACATTATTTTACTATTTATTTATGAAATGTTTCTAGGTTTACATATTTTAATCTTCACTTCCATTTCTCCTGAGATATTGATATATTAGACTGTTATCACAAGGTAATAATAACAAGCTTAATTATTATCAATACAATATGTTTAGTTTTCTGTATACTAAAGTGATAACAACCTATTCTTCTATTTCACTAACTTTAGAGACATACAGGTAGCCTAAGTGAATCATTATAGTCTATTGTATTAGCATGGAAACATGCTGATAACTGAGGGCTGTTGTTTCTCTTCCTAGCTTTTGGAAAATTAAAGATTTATAATAGATGCTACCTTTACTTCAGAGTGTCTACTTTACCTCTTCTCAAACTGGAATTACATAATCCTGAATGGTTCTTAAGGTATAGGGCTGAGGAACACCAATGCTATTACATTTAGGACATCATTTCTCTCTCTGTCTCTCTTGGTTTTTGTTTGTTTTTATTAGCCCCTATTTATGGTTCCCTACTCTAGATACAGTGGCCAACCCCTTATGTTTTCTTTAGAAGACACACATTTCAAGGCTGTAATATAGAAAAACATCTTTTGAAAGAAGTTCTTTTTTTGAAATATTAAAGACAATAATCTCTTTCCCTTTGGCTACTAAATATAGTCTATGTCCTATACCAATTTTGTAAACATGAAAATATGGGTTCTCTGATCTATAAATAGAAAGAACAGTACCCAGACTTGGCATTTGTGAACACATAACACTTGTAGAATATTTTTAGAGACCATCAATATTGCTTGGTTATTGGGGGAAACTCCACCCCTGATATTCAACGTGGGTCGTCAGGGAGTAAAACATGTGTATCTGTGGACCAAACCGATGCCGCTTCTCCGCACCTACCAAAGGGAATTGGGTTCCCACATGTACTTAGGAAAAAAGAAAGACCACGTGGGTGCCAGATATCAGGAAAACCCCACCCCTGATATTCAATATGGCTTATTTTCTATTTCCCTAAGCATTGGCTGGTCTGAGAAATAAAGGCAAAGAGTACAAAAGAGGGAAATTTTAAAGCTGAGTGTCCGGGGGAGACATCACATGTCAGCAGGTTCCGTGATGCTCTCTGAGCTGTAAAACCAGCAAGTTTTTATTAGTGATTTTCAAAATTACAAAAATGATGTTAGAGAAGTTCACCATAATGTCCAATTTCACTCCCCTAGGCAGAGCATGGACTGACCAGGCCATCTGATTTCAAAGGCATACTGCCTTTGTGGTCCCAAATGAGGTGTGTACATCTATGGCCCTTCAAGTTTACCTGTGAAACAGGAGCATTTACAGCAACCAAGTGTTGTGGGAAGTCAGGGACCCTGAACGGAGGGACCGGCTGAAGCCGCAGCAGCGGAACATAAATTATGAAGATTTCGTGGATATTTATTAGTTCCCCAAATTAATACTTTTATAATTTCTTATGCCAGTATTTACTACAACCTCTAAACGTAAATTGTGAAGATTTCATGGACACTTATCACTTCCCCAGTCAATACCCTTGTGATTTCCTATGCCTATCTTTAATCTCTTAATCCCATCATCTTTGTAAGCTGAAGAGGATGTATGTCACCTCAGGACCCTGTGATGATTGTGTTAACTGCACAAATTGTTTGTAGAGCACTTGTGTTTAAACAATAAGAAATCTGGGCACCTTGAGAAAAGAACAGGATAACAGCAATGTTCAGGGAACAAGGGAGATAACCTTAGACTCTGACTGCCAGTGAGCCGGGCAGAACAGAGCCATATTTCCCTTCTTTCAAAAGCAATAGGAGAAATATTGCTGAATTCCTTTTCACAGCAAGGAACATCCCTGAGAAAGAGAATGACCCCTGAGGGTAGGCCTCTGAAATGGTCCCTTTAGGGGTGGCTGTCTTTTACAGTCAAAGGCAAAGGGATGAAATAAGCCCCAGTCTCCTGTAGCACTCCCAGGCTTATTAGGATGAGGAAATTCCTGCTTAATATATTTTGGTCAGACCGGTTGTCTGCTCTCAAACCCTGTCTCCTGATAAGATGTTATCAATGACAATGAGTGCTGGAAACTTCATTAGCAATTTTAATTTCGCCCTGTCCTCTGGTCCTGTGATCTCAGCCTGCTTCCATTTGCTTTGTGATATTTTATTACCTTGTGAAGCATGTTATCTCTGTAACCCAGACCCTATCCCTACACTCTCTCCCCTTTTCTCAGTAGTGTTTAGAGAATGAGTGTGTGTGAAAATGCTCCCAGCTTTATTTTGTCACAAAACACAAAGAAAATTATAAAAGGATTTGATAATTTACATGGTAAGTAAAAAGGGCATATATAGTAAATTAAATGATTTTAGTTATCTAATTGTAGAATGACCATCCATTTTCCAAATAATGATATTTGGGAGTGAAAAGGAGTGCTGAAATAATAACAATTTATAATTTTAAAATTTTATAGTTGTTACCTAGAGTCAGTAAAATTCAAGGTTCAAGACCAGTCTTACAGTCACCCAAATCTGCCCACAATTTTGAGAGGCCTACTGCAATGAGCTTGCCAACTGCAATGTCTGAGGGAACAGCCCTCCAGGACTCTTCATCTCAGACACAAGCTGCAAGTGTAGGAGTTCTCAGGCCACCCTGACTTCACACCAGCTGCCTACAAACTTGAGGGTTCTTATGATCATTCACAGCTTTAATAATTAGGTATATGCTAATTGGCTCTGGGCATGTGCATTTGATACCCATGTGTTTTCTGCTGTTGTTGAGTGGTGTCCTATAACATTAATTAGATCCTGTTAGTTATGGTGATCAGTTATTCTATATTTTGGATTTTTGCTTAATTCCTCACCATTACTGAGAGAGTGCTGACATCTCCAATTATGATTGTAGACTTGTGTATTTACTTTTTCAGCACTATCAGTTTCTGCTTCTTTATTTTGAAGGTTTTTTTGGTTATGAATATATACCTTTATGTAGTTGTTATGCCTTTTTGGTGAATTAACTGTCATATCAACATGTAGTATTTCACTCTATCCTTGTTAGTTTTCATTGCTATGATGTCCACTTTGGCTGATATTAATATAGCCTTCCAGCTTTTCTTTGGTTTCATGTTTGCATGGTATCTATTTTTCTCCTTACATACATCAATATATTTGAAGTCAGTTTACTAGAGACAGTTTATAGTAGGAATATGTTTCAATATCATTTCTGATAATTTATTTCTTTTAGTTGGAATGTTTAGACCAATTATATTTAATGTAAATATAGGTATGCCTGGATTTAGTCCACCAACTTATTATTTATTTTGGTCTGTTCTTTCTAATTTCTGTTACTCCTTTCCTGCACCCCCATGTGTTACCTGGATATATTTTCATACTGTATTTTAATTTGTCTACTGTGATTTTGACTGTGTCTCTGTGTAAACATTTTTATGGTTTATCCTGGGATTACAAAATATATACTTAACTTTCCACAGTATATGTAGAATAATTCTTTTACCACTTCATTTGATTGGAAGTAGAAACTTTATCACCCTATAGGTCTCTCATTTTTCCCTCCTTTATGCTATAGTTTCCCACATAATATACATATATAAACTGAAAACCCCATGAGACAATATTATACTTTTGCTTAAACCCTCAGTCATATTTTCAAAAACTTATGATGAGAAAAACATTCTATTACACATAAAATATAATATCTAATGAAAGTATGCATCTCTAAGATATTAATCAATTCTATTCTTCCTCCGTTCTTAATATGTCAGTTTTTTTTCTAGTATTATTTATATTTTCTGTGAAGAACTTTCCCTAGCAATGCTTTTCAAGTAAGTCTTCAGGCAACACATTTTCTTAGTTTTCTTTATCTGAGAAAAAAACATTTTATAGTTATTTATGAAGACTATTTTCAGTGGATATTGGAGCTCACTTGGAGTTGACTCTTTTTTTTTTAGCATTGAAAAAATATGTTATTTTTTTCTGGCCTCCAGAGTTTCTTATGGGATCTGTAACCATTCTCATTGTTGTTTCCTTATAAATAATTTATCACATTATTATGGATATTCATAGAATTTTACTTTTTCTTAATTTTCAGCAGTTTAATTATAATATGCCTATGCAGCGATTTCTTTCATTCTATCATGTTTGGGATTTGCTCAGTTTCTTAAATCTGTAGGTATATATCATTCACTAAACTTTGCAAGTGTTTAGCCATTATTTATTAAAAATATTTTCACACCATGCTGTTTATTTTTAATTTCTGGTATTTCAGTGATACAAGTATCAGACCTTTTGTTGATATTTCACAGGTCCCTGAGACTTTGCTAATATTTTCATTGAGATAAAATTTATAGGTAATAAAATTCACCTATGTAATGACATTCATCAGTGCTGTTTATTTCTTCCAGTGGAATCAGGTTATTGTCAAGTGTATTTTCATTTTGGCCAGCAAAGCTTCCTTTAATATTTCTTTTCAGGGAAGTATGCTAGAGACAAACTTTCTTAGCCTTTGGCTATCTGGGTATGTCTTGATTTCTCCTCCATATTTAGAGGAAAGTTTTGCTTCATGTAGAATTCTTTGTTTGCACTCTCTGTCCCTTTCTCCCCCAGGACATTAAATGTCATCCCATTGTCTTCTGTCATACATTGTTTCCGATTAGAAATCAGCTGTTAATCTTATTGAGGGTCCCTTATATATGATATCCATCTTTTTTGTGCTGCATTAAAGATTCTTTATTTGTCTTTTTCTTCTGATTTTTTAAATGATGAATTCCTTTACATCTTTGAATTTATCCTAATTAAGTTTGTTGAGCTTCTTAGATGTGCAGCTTAACATTTTTCATCAGATTTTGAAGGTTTTTGGCTATTATTTCCTAAAATCTTTCTATCCCATTTCTCTGTTTCCTCTCGTTCAGGGGATATTATCATGTATATTTCAGCATGGTTGATGTTATGCCACCCATCTCTGAGGCTCTGTTATTTTTCTTTAATCTTTTTTTTTCCTTTTAGTCAGGCTGTAATAATTTCAATTGATGTATTTTAAAGTTTTTTAAAATTTTATTTCTTTTTTACTTCTTTATTTCACCTGCTCAAATCTATGGTTGAGCGCCTGTAGTGCATTTTTCTTTTCTTTTTTTTTTTTTTTTTTTTTTTTTTGAGGTGGAGTTTTGCTCTGTCACCCAGGCTGGAATGCAATGGCACAATTTTGGCTAATTGCAACTTCTGCCTCCTAGGTTCAAGTGATTCTCCTGCTTCAGCCTCCCGAGCAGCTGGGATTATGGGTACCTGCCACCAGGCCTGGCTAATTTTTGTATTTTTGGTAGAGACAGGGTTTCACCATGTTGGCCAGGCTGGTCTCAAACTCCTCACCTCAAGTGATCCACCCACCTCAGCCTCCCAAAGTGCTGGGATTACAGGTGTGAGCCCTGAGCCACATGCATGGTGTGAATTTTTTATGTCAGATGTTGTTCTTTTCACCTTTAGAATTTCCATTTAGATCTTTTAATTGACTTCTGTCTTTATTGATACTCTCAATTTGGTGAGACACTTTTCTCATAATTTCCTTTAATTTTCCAACATAATCCTCTTCAGCTCTTGGAATATATTTCAAATAGCTAGTAGTATTTCTCTTATAAATCCAACATCTGGACTTTTTCAGGGAAAACTTCTATTGAATGGTTTCTTCCTTCACTCTATGCATTTTCTGTACTTTTTTTGCATGCATCATAAATTTTTACTGAACACTGAACATGTTAAATAAAATAATGGCATTTCTGGATATGAGATCTTTCTCCCCTCATCCCTTCACAGTTTGTAGTTGCTGTTTGCTGCTGGTGTTTGTTTAGTAAATTTTCTGAAGTAACTCTGTATTTTTTTGTTAAATGTGGCCACTGAAGTTTCTGCTCGCTTAGTTGGGGATTAAATCACTTATGATTAGACAGAGATTTACTTAAACCCTCAAACCATTAAGACCTAGTATTTTCTGAACATCTGTATGTGCATATTGGAGTATACTTTCAATACTCAGTTAGGGAGCTTACAAATCCAGCTTCACATTCACTTCCTACTTGCATAGGACCTCATGATTAGCCAGTGATGACAGCCTAGGGCCTTTTGGGGTCTCTCTTGAGCATGTGCACAGACCTATGCATGAGTATATCCTTTGAGATTCCTAAGAACATATCAGAGCTTTTCAGTACTCTCGCCCCCATCCCAATATCATCACCTCATTACTTTTTCCTTTTAAGCTTTTTGTTTAGCCTGTTGTTTTCTCTAAATAGTATCACTGTCTCATGAAGCCATGATGCTAAACAATTGCTTCTGATTTTATTCAATGAATAGACTTGGAGAAAAAGCTACTGCCACTGGGAGAATTCTGAGTCAGTTCAAATAAAAGCCACCTTGCAAGTGGGGTCTTTCAGGAGACTACCAGACAGGACACAAAATGTTCCTTCTCTAGGAATAAGGCTTTGAAGGAACTCCAATTATATTCTTTTTCATCCAGTGGCATCTAGGCTGTTGGTTTTCAGTGTGATTATGTCACAAATCTCATTGATACTACCAACATTCAGCCATTTTTCTTAAAAAAATGCTTCCCAGATTACTAAAATATTTTAATTAATTTTTAGAATTCTGAAAAAGTTGATTCTGACAATTTTTGCTAGTGTCTTCATAGTTTTATGGATGAGACAGTTTTGGAGGTTCTTACTCCATTATTTTCACTGATGTTCTGCATCCATCTTTTTTTTTAATTTTTATTTTAAGTTCACAGGTACATGTGGAACTTTGTTACATAGGTAAACTTGTGTCATGGGACTTTGTTGTACAGATTATTTCATCCACCAGGTATTAAGTCTAATATCCGTTAGTTATTTTTCTTGATCCTCGTCCTCCTTCCACCTTCCACTCTCCAATAGGCCCCAGTGTGTGTTGTTCCCCTCTATGTGTCCATGTGTTCTCATCATTTAGCTCCCCCTTATAAGTGAGAACATATGGTATTTGGTTTTCTGTTCCTGTGTTAGTTTGCTAAGAATAATGAACTGCGTTCTTTTGATTATTGCATAATATTTCAATGCATGATGTATACTCTGGTTTTATTAGATGGATGTTTGTGATGGCAGCAGCCGCTCCAGAGGGCCTGCAGCTGCCACCATGCCAGCTGCAGCAGGGGCATGCAGCCTGAGCTGCACACTCCATGAAGCTGGTGGAAGCCTGGGACAAGTGGGAGCCCCGCCCCTTCCAAGTTGGAGTCGGAGATCCCCAGGTGCTGCTGCAGCTGCCCAAACCATGGCTGCAGACTTGGGCTTCCAACTCCATGCAGCAGACTGTAGCCCCACCCTCCTCAGTGGAGTGGCAGCTGCCCAAGTTGTGGCTGCAGATCCGAGCCTCCCTGTGCCCTTGAGGGGCCAGGACCAGGCAGGAGCTTTGCCTCCCTGGGTGCAGCAGCAGGTGCCCAAACCATGGCAGCAGACCCAGGCCTCCCACTTCAGACCTAGGCCTCCTGCTCCTCAAGCGGCCCCTCTCTTTCCTCAGCAGCTGCAACTGCCAAAACCATGGCTGCACACTCAGGCGTCCTTGAACTCTTGGTGGTCCAGGAAGGCCCCCCTTCCCTTGCAGGCTCAGAAGTGCCTGCTCCTGATGCCTGGCTTCTCCCTGCTGCGAGTGCACTCTCCGATGGAGCAAAGTCAGGGCCTAGCCCAGGCACCATAAATGACAGCAGGAGGCAGACAGGTTCCTGGGTGGAAGGGGGTGGGTTTCTGGTGAGGCCTCAGCTTCAGTCCAGGGAGGACCTAAAGGCTGGGGGCCGGCTGCCAGTCCCACCACTGGAGTGGAAACTTGTGTTTCCTTTTCCCAGCTCACCCATGGCCAGTCATGGACTAATTGGTGTGCACTTTCTGCCCCCTAAGGCCCATAGAAACCCTGGGCTCAGCCAGAGCTCAGCAGAGAATGGGTTACCAGCTGCACAGAGGAGCTACCCTCTCTGTTGATAGCTGGAGAACATCAGGAGGACCAGCAGCAGAGAGGAGCTTCCCACTCCAGAGATGACCTGCCTGCAGAGAGGAACAACCCACCACATGGCCTCCTCCTCTCTGCTGAGGGTTGAACACTCATCGTGACACCATGGCTGCAGAAAGGAGATACCTATAGTGGGTCTCTGAGCTGTTCTACTGCTCAATAAAGCTCCTCTTCATCTTGCTCACCCTCCACTTGTCTGCGTGCCTCATTCTTCCTGGTCACAGGACAAGAACTTGGACTGCCCAATGGCAAATCTAAAGTCTAGAAGACCTGTAATACAAACCGGTCTGAAACATGACCCTTGCTCACCACATGGTGGGCAAAGAGAGGGAGAGAAGAGGTTTAGCCCTTCAAGCCAGGGCTGTGACTCTCTCTTTGAGGCCCTGTGGTTCCTGGCACCTCTGAACTTCGGGACACCACTGCATTTCCTGGTGCCAGCTGGGGAAGCTACTTGCAGTGTGCCTGGTCCAGCCATAGCCTTGCAGAGAATTGCCACCTGAAGTTGCCCATCTGACTGCAGCAGCTAGCATGCCTGAAAATGTGTAGTTACTGGATCCCATGCTCACTCGCTCACACACCCCTTACCCCTTCACTCCTGGCTCATCCTTGGCAGGCATGGGATCCAGGCCCATAGCATGAGCCAAGTGCAGCCTGCCAGGCCGAATGGGTGGAATGAGCTGGGCAGGCCCAAGCAAAAGTCAAGCAAGGGTGCCACTGGCCACACAGGTTTCTGGCCAGAAAAGCAACACTTCAAAGATCCTGTAACATTTGGAGTGTTTCCACTTTGGGGCAATAATAAATAGAACTTCCAGTAATCTCCATTTTTTTTTTTTTTTTTTTTTTTTTTTGTCTTTGGTGACTCCATTCTCATGGAATTGCATCTTTAAGTAGAAATGTTAGGTCATGAGAGTGGCATAATATCAGCTTTAATAGATATTACCAACAATTTTCTAATATGTTTTTATCAATATATCCTCTCACCAGCAATGTTTGAGAGTTCCAATTGCTCTACACACTAACCAACACTTAGTATTGTTAGTTTATTTAAGAAAAAAGTTTTAGTCATTCTAAATAAACATATGTTGGTATCTCATTATGATTTAAATTTGCATTTCCCTAGTGAATAATAAGTTAAGTACTTTTTCATATATTTACTTGTTACTATAATATCTTATTTTCTGAAATGTTTACTTAGGACCTTCACCTATTTTTGAAAATTAGGTATTTTAATACTTAATGTTTTGAAGAAGCTCTTTATATGGAATTAGAATAAGTACTTTTCAGATATTCATATGATAATGTCTTTTCCAGTCTGTGACTTGCTTTTTCATTCTTTTATTGATGGCTTTTAAGGAAATAAAGTATTATTTTTTTTACTTTTAATAATGTTTGTATATATGTGCAAATATGTGGAATATATATTGTGTGTGTGTGCATAGTAATTTCTTCTTTTGTATTGCTAATTTTCATATTCTTTAGAGGAACTAACCTAATGCTTTTGGTTTAAATACTTTTAAAGTTTTATATATCTAGATACCTCAATTTAATTTTTATTTTCATATTAATAGTTTTAAGGTTACATTTTGGGAAACTGAAAAAGTAACTTCGCCAAGAACCGAGGAAGTGACTTTCCCAAAATCACACACTAGTTGGTATTGGAGCAGATTTCACAACAATACCCTTTGATTCCATTGATATTTGTGTGTGCTCCCAATTAGCAACAACCTGTAAACAATAAAAGAAACACATCCAGTGAATTTTTTTCTAGACCTTTCTACAATTTGATTCTTCAAAATTCAGACTATTCATTTTTGTATAATTCTAATTATTTTTTCGTAAGTCACCTAATAGTTCCAAAAGCTTCCACAAGTCTGAGGCTTTTTATCCTGACCTGACAGAGGTATAGAAGAAACTCCTCAAAAAAACTGCTTTTATGAAAATTGACAGCTTATGCATCCCAAAAAGCACCATTTTTTCCTTTGCTCTGAAGCCTGATTTTTTAATCTACTAAAAAAATAAAATAAAAAATAGAAAGAAAAAGAGAGAAAAAAAGATGAAAACAAGAGAAGGCGTCACAAAAGATCACCATACCAAAGAAGAAAACAGCATCTCCTGATTGCAGTGTTAAACAAGCCCTTGATTACAGAAAACAGTAGCCTAGAAATACGATATTTCAAATAACTTACAGAAGGTATTTTGAGTGATGCTATAAAATCTTTCATATTTCCTATTAAAATTTATAAGTGATATATAAATAATAACAGTGAGTATACATATTTCTCAAAATGAAATATCAAATGGAACTATTTTTGTTGGCTAGAATCTCACAGGGCTTCCTAGGTACAGTTGATACATATACTTCAAATGTCATTTTACACTCTAGGCTAATAGCTGCTGGAAAGTGATGGGCTCAAACAAATTTATACTAAATGAATGCATATAAATGCCTTGGAAATAATCAATATGGTCATATCTCAGAAATTCCATTTACTTTGTAGTTCCATTGAGGTCACACCTTCCATATTAATCATAATAATTTTAACATAATAGATATAAACTGCATGTAGAGTTACCATTTTCAGTCACCCATCTTCAGATATTGGCATCATCTTTTTCATCACCTCTCTAGAGTCTGATATCTAATCAATTACCAAATCTTGTTGATTTGGCACTAGTAGTGGGAGAAGGGGAGATTTATCACTTGTTCTTCATTTCTTCAAATATTAGTTTAAAGGAGGCACTATTATTGTTTCCCTGAGCAATTGCAAGAGCTCTATTCAGATTCCTATTTCTCCCATATTTCCTTAATCAAATCAATTGTATGCTGCCTGGTTAACTTTTCAACAGTACTAACAAGATCATGTTTTGGTTTTGTTTGTAATCTTCCAATGGTTTCCATTTTATTTAGACAATATATTCCAAGTACTTTTAGTCTGAGATTCGAGTTTCCCCATGACCTGTCACTAGGTCATATTTCTCAAATATCTTTTTTCCATTATTCCTTTCATAAACTTTGTATTCAAAACTTCAAAGTCTCTAAAATTTTCATACTATGTACCACTGTTTATTGAAATACTTTTTTTTTTCTTCTGTCGCCCGGGCTGGAGTGCAGTGGTGCAATCTCGGCTCACTGCAAGCTCCGCCTCCCGGGTTCCCGCCATTCTCCTGCCTCAGCCTCCCAAGTAGCTGGGACTACAGGCGCCCGCCACCTCACCCGGCTAATTTTTTGCATTTTTTAGTAGAGACGGGGTTTCACCGTGTTAGCCAGGATGGTCTCAATCTCCTGACCTTGTAATCAGCCCGCCTCGGCCTCCCAAAGTGCTGGAATTACAGGCGTGAGCCACCGCGCCCGGCCTATTGAAGTATTTTATAGCAATGTTTTTAACCTTCTTGCCTTGAAAAAACCTTGACAAACACATGTAATGGCTAGACCTCTTTTTACAAGTGATTTTAGCCTTTTAAAAAAGGCTTACTATCGTGTCCAGACTGGAGTGTAGCAGATATTCGTAGGTGTAATCATAGCACACGACAGTCTTGAACTCCTGGGCTTGAGATCTTTCAGCCTGAGTTTCCCAAGGGACTATAGTCTTGTGCCACCACATTCGGTGGACTTTAGCCATTTGTTATAAAAACACACAAAAAACCGACTATCAATCATGAAGGAAGGTTATTTCAGCTCTGGCAAGTGTTATTGATAGTAAAATGAAAGGACTGTGTGCTGATGTGCTAATTTCTGTTTGGTGGAAGGAATCAACTATCTTTAAGTTAGGGTGGTACTTTCTGGTCAAGGAGGTCATACTTCAGTTAAATATTTTAGATAAAAATGAAATAAAAATGAAGAAACCCACTTTAATTAAAGTGAAAAATAGGCAAAATGAGCTCACTTCTATATTATCGTCTGCTGTTTCACTTACTAAGAACTTGTTATCATTTCTCTCTAGCACAAATGGACAATATTAATGCACATATATCCTTTAAGTTATTCTGGTTTTAATGAGATTCAAACTTTCTTCTCCTGGAGGGTTTTAAGAGGTAACTTACTGTTAAGAACTAGATTTAATGAAACCCCATTTAATCAAAAGTTTTGGGAACATGGTATTTCACATAATTGAATTCTTCAGATAACTCAAATTTACCCTCTATAATTTTCTTTAATACTGTTCAAAAATGGATAACTCCATTGTTCTCCATAGCACAGGATACTGGCCTATGTTTTCTTGATATTGAGGATTATCACTATGAATATCCATTATGTTATCACAGAGCAATACAGTCTACCCATGGTGGCTTTAATGTCTTCTTTTCTAGTGTTGTGGGGTTAGTTGGCATTTCTTTCATAATAATTTAGCTTCACACTAAGAATACTTCTTTGGTTCTATTTTTTTCCCTATTTCCTGTTTTTATCTTTTGGGAGGTGTAAAACAGCCAAGTCGAAATCAGTCACTATATATTATGTAAAAGGGGCAAAATACCTTTATATGGTAGTTCACAATTTATAAAGCTAACATATTGTTTTGTGTAATAATCAGTGTAAAAATGAGTGCTAGATATCATTATCTTCACCTTATAAATAAATATGAACTCAGAGAAGCAGACCAGATTTTGTAAGTCCATACAGCCAGTAAGTTTTAACGATAGAACTTGAACCCCAAGCTTTTGACTCCATGCACAATATATTTTGCATCATTGCAAAGTTGTCAGTAATTTTCTGATCTTCGTCAGCTTCTTTTTTTTTTCAATTGGGTTCAAAACTGTCTGAATAGAGGTAAAGTCTCCTGAAGTAAGGTTACTGACTAGATGTTGGTTACTGTGCTTTTTTTATCTAGCAATACAAAAGCTAAATACAATTCAGCTCTACTCATTGTAGAACACAGTCCTGGATGCCTTGACTATCAGATATTGTTAATTCCTAGAAGACATCAAATATGGCTGCTTATATGGACTTAGAGAGAATCTACCAGATGTTCATGGGGACACTTAAGGAATTCTTTTTAATAAATAGTTATTAGAAAAAAATATAGTAAGAACTTCCACTTGCAGAGGTTCTTGAGTCTAAACTAAATTGACACACTATAGGGGTGTGGATTTAGGGGACTAAAGTTTGAGAAAGAAGCAGGCTTCCAAATCTTTCTATCATGTGACCTTGTGGCAGAGCAGAAAAAGAGAAAGTTGGAGATAATGGGAAGATGGGCATAGACTCTTTCTCTTCATTTAGAGTGAATTTAATGTCCTACAAAGAAAAAGGTTAGTCCTGAAGCTGAAGACTCTACCTTCATAAAATATTGTACAAGTCTCTGGGTATAAGGAGTATTTCCTAGCACATGATAAAAGTGACTCCTCATTTGAATAAAGGTATCCTTTCTATGTTTACATGAGACCCCAAAAAATTGTGGCACGGAGAATCTAGGTGTGTTTTCCTAGAAATCTTGCTCTTATGGTGACCTCTTGGAGGGCAGAGATTGAAATAAAAATGGGATAAGTAAAGCAAGAGAATAAAAATAGAAAGAGAATTTAAAACTACCATTATCTTGTGATGACTATACCTGACTTTCATTTGTGAGAACACATGTGAGAACTATGAGTGGTAAGTGGAAGAAGACAGAGTCAGGATGGGAAGAAGGGGATGTATAGGAGAAAAAGACTGGGATTTTGTTCTGTTGATGAATATGAAACTTCTTTAAAGTCCATAGGCCGGGGACCCAGGCAGCATTTTTCAACAGTGCAAATACAGATAAAAGCAAGGACAATGTAGGTCAGCTGGATATTGTGGAATTTTCCTACTATAGTAAAATGGAGATAGTTTTTGAAACTGCCAAAGGTTTTTTAAAAAAATGAAGCAAGTCTCTTAGATTCCCTATTTAAGAAAGATTCTAGAAAACGAGGCAAGCACACTACTCAATTACTAAATATCTGTTTTCTTCTCTGCTAGAAGACTAATTCTTAGGCCAGATCAAACAGAGAAGATGATCTGAAAAATAAATTTTGTCTGTAATAAGTAAGATTAATATAGCTATCTATTTTAATAAATTTAGGCTCCTAGTTGTATAAATTTATTTGCTAATTTATTAGGAAAGCACAGAGAATCAGGTGGATGCCTGAAAACTAGGTTTATCTAAAATGATTTATGTTTAAATTCACGAAAGAAGAGCTGTCTCCTAGAAGCCACAGCGTATTCAAGCAGAAAAGAACCCTAAATATCAAGTGCAACTTAATTTTCAAAATAAGGAAATTAAATCAAAGGGAAGGAAATTAATTTGGCACAAGTGAGTCCTAAAAAATGTATCAAGCTCTTGACTTTTGCTCAATGATTTTTTTTCTTCTCTTCGTCACATTCAGGTTCTTTAGAGATAATCTCGAGCATTGCTGTGAGAAGGTAAAATACACCAACTGCTAAAACCATATTGAGGCTAGAGTAAGGCAACTCATCATTATAAAGAGAATTTAATTTGGTAGATTATCATCTCATTGATGCTCAAATTTTGAGTTAGACAGCAATATGTCAATCACTGAGCAAATAGTAAGGACAACTTATTATTACATTAAATAAAAGGACTGGAGATAGAAAAATCAAGTTTACTTTTGAATATTCTAGTACAAAGTAAGAAAGAGAATACTAAGATTGTAGATATTTTTAACAAAACAGAGAGGAAAAGAGCAAGAACAGCTAGTAACTGGTTAAAAAGCATTTGACACTAGAAGCAAAAAGGATGTGGTTAGTGTGAGATTTTTCTTTTCCTGAAAAGTGATAGATTTCCTTAGTGCTTTAATAATAACATGGCAGTGTCTGTATTTCCCCAGGAATATTTTATTCAAAAGAAGTTGCTCAATATAAATGCCTGTTAATAGGCTATAGCTCGTAAAGCAATAAGTTATCTAGGTACATCAACAAAGGGAGTATAAAATTACATAGTAAAACCTTCTGGTTGAACCAGATATCAGAGAACATGGTTTATGGCTTTGAAAATGCAAAACGAATTTATAGTTTGAAGTGTCAGAAAAGATAAGCCTGTACCTGAATATTCTGTGCCCCATTAACTGATAGTATGCTTCTATTTTTAGTAAAAGCCTAGAATAAAGCTTAATAGATAGTATAGAATGCTGCCTTACGTGTCCAAAAAAGCCAAATTATTATAGAGGCATGATCTCTGCTTTGAAAATTTTATTAAAAATTTTTAGCAGCTTAATTTTTATGGACCAGATGTATATTGTATATCCATTATGTGCCACACATGGTTGTAGGGACCACTGGAGATTCAAACATGGTGACCTCCCCTGAGAAATTTATTATTTATGAAGCAAACACTTACTGTGACATAAGACTGAGAGCGATCTGTTGAAATAGATGCACAAATGGAATCTACTTCGACAAATGTGAAATAATAATGCAAAAGGACAAAAAGAGATTCATCTTAGTTTGGGTGTTTTGGAAAGGCTTTAAAGAGAGAAGGGTTTGGAGAGTTGACCCCTGAAGCAGAAGGTGAGCAGAGTATTCCAGGCAGGAATTGTGTCCAGGAACAGGAATGTTCCCAGTAAGCTTGGAGACAGAGAAAGGAATTGGCTGAGGGTGCAAAACAGGAAGAAATGGAGAGATACAGAATGAAGGAAGGCTTCTGTATGTTGTTTCATTTCCTGTCACTGTAAACCAATTCATCATGTGGCCTTTGTGGGAGATCACACACAAGAAGGCTCCAGGAACAGCTCATGGAAGGGTCCTGAACCTTCAGATGAGAGATGGAAGCAGTGAGCTTCCTGCTGTATATTTCTTGCAGCAAATTAGCAGAGACTTCTCTATATCAGCAGTGACCTTCTTCATACTCCTCTACTTCCTCAGGCAGCATTTATCTAAACTCAATGTATCCTAGTTCCTGGTTATGTTAAATTTATCTCCACTTCTTACATTACCTGGAAGTTCATTCTTTTATGTCTTTTTTTTTTTTTTTTTGAGTTGGAGTTTCGCTGTTGTTGCTCAGGCTGGAGTGCAATGACACAATCTCGGCTCACCATAACCTCCGCCTCCCTGGTTCAAGCGATTTTCCTGCCTCAGCCTCCCGAATAGCTGGGATTACAGGCATGCACCACCATGCCCAGCTAATTTTATACTTTTAGTAGAGAAGGAGTTTCTCCATGTTGGTCAGGGTGGTCTCGAACTCCCGACCTCAGGTGATCCACCCGCCTCGGCCTCCCAAAGTGCTGGGATTACCTGCATGGGTCACCGTGCCTGGCCATTCCTTTTTGTCTTATGCTCATGCTGCTCACAAGCTACCCCTCACTGAAATATTTTTCATCCCTTATTGGCTTAGGCAGCTACTACTCATCCTTCAAGATTCATCTCCAATAATACTCATTTCTGAAGGATTTTCTGACAGCACCTAGGTAGAATAAGTCTTAGTTCATCCAAAACTTCGAACATTCCATATCACACACCTCAATAACACATGTATTTGTGTCAACTTCATAAGAAATTCAATAAGGAGGTATAGCTGAATGGGATTATTAAGGTCTGTTGCCTCATAGAACATGTTATCATCATCAAACTGATTGGAATAAATTATGAAATATGTCTACCTCTTCAACAGAAGCTCAGTCCCAGGAGAACAAGACATTCCATATCCCTTTGCTGCTAAGACCTAACCTAGTTTAGTCTGGCTACATATTGGCCTAAAAGATGACTGGAAAAAAAAATCCAATCATTTATCCTCATTTGGTTCTATATTACATCTTAGAAATATTTTCTCCCTACAAACAGTGCATTACACTGCCAGCTAGTATTTTAAAACTTTTGAATATATCATATCTAAGAGCATTTTGCATAAGAAATTGCACAGAGAATGCTTTTTTAAGTTATTGCATCTCTCTACAAACAAAAGCACATGTGTGAAAGCATTCCATTTTAATTAATCATCTCAGTGAAGGATGATGTCCATTTTCTTTGCAATATTAATCACTTCCTATCACAAAGAATGCATCTCTACATACCTATACGTACACACACACAATTAAAGCAGGTTGATGTTCTACTTATAAGCTTGGGAAGATAAACAGAGAAGACATCTTTTGATGGTAAAGGGTAGCAAAACAGTGATGATTTAGTATATGACTGTTTATGGTAATAAGTAAGTTATTTAAGTCATTATGATATGCTTAAAATACTTCCCTGAAGCAGGTTGCTTTTTTTTTTTTTTTTTTTTTTTAGAAAGAGCTGAAAAACAAAACAATATGTGTAAGTTTCATGTGTTGTATTGACACTTTTTATGGTCTGATAGGTGGAAAATTCTATTACTGCCCAATAATATTTGTATAGGAAAAGGGTCATATCACAAGATTTAAGAATGAAAGATGTGAGGAATCAAGTCCCACAACCTACTGTAATTCTACAGCTTTTGATGCACAATTAAAAGGACACCAGGCTGGGCATGGCGGCTCATGCCTGTAATCCCAGCACTTTGGAAGGCTGAGGTGGGTGGATCACCTGAGGTCAGGAGTTCCAGACCAACCTGCCCAACATGGTGAAACCCTGTCTCTACTAAGAAATAACAACAACAACAACAACAAATTAGCCGGGCATGGCAGCGGGCACCTGTAATCCCAACTACTCGGGAGGCTGAGGCAGGAGAATCACTTGAACCTGGAAGGTGGAGGTTGCAGTGAGCTGAGATTGCGCCACTGCACTCCAGCCTGGGCGGCAGAGAGAGATTTTGTCTCAAAAAACAAACAAACAAACCAAAGGACACCAGGATATAGTTCTATACATATGACTGATTCAGGAATTAATAACAGCATGTGGTTGAAGCTTTAGATAATAGATGACTATGTAATTGGGCATAATTTATTCACTGCCACTTTTTCCAGCTACCTTTTTTTTCTTTTTTTTCCCAGCCAGAGTGTGTTTCTGATGCCAGTCATCTCTTCCTTCTGTGCCTACTTTGTGGAAGTCAATTATGGAAGAAAGAACATCCCCTTCACATACTTTTTTGCTTTTTCTTTTTATGATTATTCATTTAAAAAATATTCCTGGAATCTGTATTTTAAGCTGATGTGATGAAAATAGAATGAGCACGCTCCTGGAGAGCATATTTCGTGTCACCTGCTGTGTAATAGAGAAGGTGGCCAGCCGTTGTTCCCACTTCCAAGGAGGTCAATTCCGAATCCTAGGAGTTTTTCACAGTGTCTTTGTGATTCACAGTGGGACCACATCTGGTCGTTTATGCTAATGAGGTGACTCACAGCAGGGGCCCCTAGATAGCTTATGCCAAGGAAATGACTCAGGATGGGAGGCTGGCCACAATAGAAAGGCAGACCAGGGGATGCCATGCTTGAGGCTTTGAGCCATGTGATATCAGTCGGAAATCTGTGGAGACTGTAAAGGTAAACTGAGGCTGGAGCCGAACTGGGAACGAAGACACAAGGCAAATGGCAGTGAGAATAGCCTTTACTAGGACTCGTGGGCGAGGTTCCTCGGTCCAAAGATGCGGGCCGAGGAAGTCGCGCTGAGGGAGGAGGGTAGGGGCTTTTTATAGCCCGAGAGGTAGGGAAGCTGGTTGTGCAAACAGGGCCTTGGGGGGGTCTTGAAACTACTAGGGCAGGAGTTGAGTAAGGGTCATGAGGAAGGGGTCTTTGGAAACTGTCAACCGAAACTGCTGTTTACAAACTTGTGGAATACAGGTGAGCTGCCGGTCATGGGGGAGTGTGGTTGCCCAGCCGGAACCTCTGACGTATGCAAGTCTGTGGGTGTGTACAAAGAGGAAGGGAAGTCTCGAACAAAGGGCCTGCTACGCCGGGTGGCGCCACCATGTCAGGTCCTGATTCCTGCCTAACAGAGACTGGGTTCAACTGTGTGACCTATGATTGAATAAGTCATACTTATTTAATGAAGCCCCAATAAAAACTTTCTGCATCAAAGCTGAGGTGGGTGTCCCTGGTTGGCACTCCTCTATGTGCTGTCACACGTGGATGTGCTGGAAAAGTAATGCATCCTTGGTGACGATGGAAGCTTTGCAACCGAGAGCTTCCCACACCTTGCCTTAAGCATCTCTCTCTTTGGCCAATTCTGATTTGTATCAGTTTTGATATAACAAAATGGAAATCATAAAAATAGTGCTTTCCTGAGTTCTGTGAATCTTTCCAGCAAGTTATCAAACCTAGAGAACAATGGAAGCCCCTGAAATTGTAGCCGGCTGGTGTAAAGTGAGGGTGGCCTGAAGACTCCTAAACTTGTGTCTGGTGTCTGAAGTGAGGGCGTTAGTATGGCAGATTGTGTCCAAAGCCTGTGAAGTTTGGCTTAACTTTGAGTATTTGTTGTCAGAACCCATTATACCTACATTATTTTTTCCGTAAGGGTGAATTTGAGCACAGGGAAAGCTCACTGAGGTTCTCAGTGTTGTAATGTGTTAGGGAAAAGCCTGAGAGGGGAAATGAGGTCTAATCTCCCTCATCCCAGTTCCTTATGTTATACCATGCTAGATATTAACACAAAATCTTATCTTTATATCCACAATAAAATTGTGATAGAGAATAAATCAAAGCAAGGAAAGGAATGGGCTAAGAATGTGAGCAAAATCCCACAGCTCTTAACTACTATTTATGGAAAGCTTAGTAGATGCTAGATGCTTTGCTAAGCACTTGAGAGTCATGGTCTTATTTAATCTTCACAATACATTTCTTCAAAGATCTCCATTTTACAGATGAAGAAGCTGAGGCTCATGGAATCTAAGAAACTTACATCAGGCAACAAAGATAAGAAGTACAGAGTTAACATATTGGGGAGGCAAAATAAAGTCTTACAATAACAGATTCTGGAGGCAGTCAACCTTGATTCCTAAACACGCTTCATTTGAACGGTGACATGTTATATGATTAACCTTTCAATCCTTTCTACAAAGAAATACTGTATTTTAAATTAAAAAGATTTTTTTAAAGAGCTAGTATGTGAATCCAATGCAATCTCTCCCTTCAATCACGTTTTTTCACTTTATTTTTCATACTTGTAGTTAAGAAGTAAGTTTACATTTTTAATGAAAAAACCAATTTTGTATAATATTTTAAAGAGATTTATTCTGAGCCAGTATGACTGACTACTGCTCACCGAAACAGTCTCAAAGAGTCCTGAGAAAATTGCCCTAGGCAGTTGGATGACAGCTGGGTTTTATACATTTCAGGGAGGCAGGAGTTACAGGCAAAGAGATAAATCAATACATGGAAGGTATACATTAGTTCCACCCAAAAAGATGGGATGTCTTAAAGCAGGGGCTTACAAACCACAAGGGGATTCCGAGACTCTTTAATCTGCAAATAAAGGACAAAACTTTGTCTAAAAACTTGTAGTTAGCAGGAAGGAATGTTTAAATTAAGATAAAGATGTGGTGTCAGTCAGCTATAACGTGACCTGTTTAGCAAGATGAATGTGCCGCAGATGTGACTTAACACTTGCCTTGCATGGCCTTAGGTTTTGTTTATAATTTGGTATCTTATTGTCACAAGGAGTGTTCTGTCAGCCTCAGGATCCCTGTTCTAACATTCCTGCTGGTCAGTGGTTGTGCCTAAACTCCAAAAACGAGGTGGTATAATGAGGAGTGTCCGACTTTCCTTCCCATCATGGCTGGGGACTCAATTTTTAAGGTTTCTCTAGGGTCCCCTTGGCCAAGAGGGTGCTCATTCATTCAGCGACAGGCTTAAAATTTTATTTGTTCACTTACAAAACTATTTGCATGAGATTTTTACTTCCTTTTATGAAAAATTTTAACAGGAACTATTAAATCGATAACAACCCATTCAAAGTAAGAATGCGGACTCAACATTGTGTGGCCTTGAGAAAATTTCTTGTCTAGTTGAAGAATCAGCTTTTTCTTCAGTTAAATGGAGACAAGAATGCTAATTGCATCTTGTGGTTGCTGGTGAGATATAATTCCCTAAGTCAGTGCCCAGCACATAGCAAGCACTTGAAAATAATGTCTACCAGAGCTTGCATTGTCAGCAATTTTATTGATTAATATCACTCAAGTGATTCAACTATTGCTGCTAAGTAAAATATATACTTCTCTTTTGTATACTTGTTTGGTAGATGAAGGAATATTGAGGAAGGAATCAAATGATAGAGGACTTAGCCTGATGGTAAACTGGCTGACTTCAAGCTTGCTATTTTACTTTAAAAACGACAATTCTCTGAGTCAGTGTGAATGTCAACTCAAATAGGAAGATATATCTCAGTGGAATACTTCAAGTTAAACGCAGTACAGAACATATTGACAACATCAAATTGGTCTAAATAAATGATAAAGAATTCACCCATCTAAAGCTATGCCCAGTGACTCACACCTGTAATCCCAGCACTTTGGGAGGCCAAGGTGGGTGGATCACCTGAGATTGAGGGTTCGAGACCAGCCTGACCAACATGGAGAAACCCCATCTCTGCTGAAAATACAAAATCAGCCAGGCGTGGGGGTGCGTGCCTGTAATCCCAGCTACTCGGGAGGCTGAGGCAGGAGAATTGCTTGAACCCGGGAGGCAGAGGTGAGCCAAGATCACACCATTGCACTCCGGCCTGGGCAACAAGAACAAAACTCTGTCTAAAACAAACAAACAAACAACAACAAAAAAACATTCATCTATCTGTATTGGAGATGTAGAAATTATCCTATAAACCTCATCAGCATATGTAACACATTTGTGAGATGTGGCTGAAAAGAAAAATAATTTTCAATTGGAGCAGAATGCAAATTGATAACTTAAGGCAATAATCACTTATGAAGAAAATATTACTAAAATATTGAAAGGAGTACATGGCTATGGAAATTACAAAGAACAAAGGAGCCAAGATTCCCCTCACTCAGGGCCAGATCCTCCCTGCAATGCCGTTTTACTCAATTCCTTCTGGCATCTACATTGTCATGATTAAGTAGGATAAATGTTTTTCACTTAGCTTTGGAGTGTGCGATAGAAAAACAAGGCCGAATTACCAGGAATAGCAAAGAGCCTCTCTAAATTACTTCGTGTCTCAAGGACACAAGGCTGTGTGCAGAGGTGAAAAGCAGATAAAAGAAAAACCGGCTCACATAGCAACCACAAGTTATGAAGTTTAACTTTTCTCAGTTGATTAGAAAGAACTGAAAAAAAGACCTGTTCATTGCTTTTAAATAACCTGATGCTTTTCTTCCTTTAACGATCTGTATGCGTCCTAGGTCCTCATTTATTCATTAAAATCTACAAAGCTATTAACAGCACAATGTGAGGTATAAACATTTTTGTTAATTAGAAGGCATCCCGTTAATTAGAAAATTTATTAGACAACCAAGTGGTTCTGTGAATTAGCTTATGGTCAATTCTGGGAAATAATACTATTTTCTAAAATATGAATACATTTGAGGGTAAATTTTTAAAAATAAAAAAAGATCTGGATAATAGGATTCATTAATCACTGGAAGATTGTATGTGTGTGTGTGTGTGTGCACGTGCACGCAGGCGCCTGTGTATGGAGAGTCAAGGTTGCCAGCCCTAGAAGCATATTAACCTTTAGTGTGTTAAAACTTGTATCATAATAGTATATACCTGTAAAAAGTAGTGTAGATACTCCTGTTACAAGTTGCCTGCACTAAGCACCTTCTTGTAACTTTACACTAAAACAGCTATGAAGACAAAAAAAATTGAAAACTAAAAGTGATGAAAAACTAGTACTATAATTATGATGCAGATGCAAATGACTAAAATTTGCAAAGTTTAGCTTACAATTTATCTTGCTTTTCTTTTTAAAATACATTGTTGCCCAAAATATAAGTTGATTCATCTTTATTTATCTGGGCAGAGGTTCTGTAGCCAGAATTCAACATGGCAGTTAGTAAGGAAATAATGAAGATCACTCAAATGGGAACAAACAAAAGCTATACAGAGCTTGCTACAGCAAGGAAGCTAACTACCACCATGTGTGCTTTACAGAGACTCAAAAGCAGACAGAGGAACGGGGAAGCTTTGAAAAAGAAAGTTTTATGTATGCCCTGAGAAGAGACTATTGACATGGGAATGTTGAAGGCAGGCTAACTAGAAGGAGAGCACCCTGTGAGATTGGTTTAGGGTGTATATTTGGCTTTCTCTGGTTGATGCTAAGTTGGAAGCAGGAGCAAAAATACGGAAAGCTGTTAGTTATCAAGCCTTGGCTATTTGGGATCTATTGCTACAGGGGTTGTTGTTTGGCTTCCTGGGCTGGTACCATCTTCCTGAATTGGTTACTGTAAAGAGTAGGTAGGGCTTCTTGGACTGGTTTTGTAGGTAGCAGGCTGGCCTACTGGGCCGGTTGCTGCAGTTTGTGGTTAGAATTCTATGTTTATAAACGGACTGCCTATGTGGATTTGCATATTCAATCTCTCATAAGAATTGGGATCTGGCAGTGACATGTGGCAATTGAGAGGGATAATCCTCACAAGAAAAGTACCATAAAAGTCAACAAAAGTGGGCAGCCACAAGTATCTATGTTTGCTAGCAATTGTGCTTTTTATGTATTACATCATTTTAAATTAATGAGGAACCTGCCAGAAGGAGACAGAGGAAGATGCTACCTGCAATAGTTAATTGGATAAAAGCCAGTTCAGTGTTAGATGCAGAGCTGTGCACCTATGACAACCTTCTCCTCAGCTAAAGATCTCAGGAGGGTTACACCACTTCCCAAGTGGACCCAGGGAAATTCCAAGGGTTATCCAATGACAAGACTTTGTCTTTTTATGAAGATGAGTAAGAAAAAATAAACTCGATTAAATTGAGTTAATTTTTTATTAAAAAGGAAGAAAAACATTTAAAAAATCAACATATACTTTAAGGGAAAATTCTACAGAATAAGAGAGCAAACACAGCATTCAGAAGACTCAGAGGAATTGCATAACTTCAGAAAATGTTTTATTGCTGGATCCAAAAGAAAACCACAGTAAACTGTTTTAAGATCTTCATTAAAATTAAAGAAGACATGTCTTCTATGAAAATGGATATGAAAGTCATAAGGGGAAATTTTTCTCTGATGAAAATGGAGATGGAAGAGATAAGCAAGTATGTAAAGAAAACTGAAAACTAAATAGCAGAATATGAATCTTCATTGGAAGTGTCAAGTCAATGATATAGCTCATAAACTTGAAACTCCCTCAGGATGGGAGGAAAAACGCGTATTTCTATAAAAGATGAAAGACACCACTGATATGGCCAGGAAGTAAGCCAAAAACTTACATATAATTGATATTTCTGAGGAAGAGATAGAAACAAGGAAAGAAAAAAGCTATCAAATAATAATAATGATCATATGAAATAATTACAGCTAACATTTATTAAAGGCCTGTTATGCCTCAAGCTACATGCCTGTATTTTATTTTGATTGTTAAATTTAATACACACAATAGTACTATGAGTAGTTATATAATAAATGTAGTTAAAAAATGAGAAAATTGAGCTTAAAAGGGTATAATAATACTCTCCTAAGTCATTAAATGAAGCTTTGCTCATACAATTTAATTTTTTTAAAAATTCAGTAAATATATGGACCCCTACATATATTTTACCAAAAATTTTTGTACTGTTAATAAGAAAAATGCAAGTATTCTAGCTTCTCTTTCTTTCACTGTCATCTCTTCCCTTCCTCCTTCTCCATCCCTCCCTCCTTCTCTCAGTAAAAAATTCTAACTAGATGTGTTCTACCACCACAACCAAAAACTCATTAGGAAAGACTGCTATGTGTCTGTAACCAACAGCTATTTTAAGTTGTGGTTTACATGACCTGTTGGCTGTATTTGTCATTGTTGATCAACGCTTCTTAAAATTCTCCCTTTCTTTGGATTCTATGTTGCCATGCATTTTTGCTTTACATGTGCTATCCTATCTTTTTGCCTGTAAGAAATCCTGGCACAAAGTAAACTCTCAATACTTACATGTTTTGTTTTCATATTATAAATTCTGAGACCTTGAACTTTCACCAACTGATGTGCAAAATTCTACTTTTGCAATGCCAGTGTTCATGCCACTGGATAACTTCAGAAAGTCTCCAGTTTAATGTGATCTTTCGTTCAAAAGAAAATATTTGTTGAAGTATCTCAAGTCTACTTGAGCCCAAAGTAAACTGAAATGGAAAATGCAATCTACCATTGTTATGTTTTACATTTTAAAATTCTGTGAAAGTGACATAGAGTCATACTTTGGAAAGTCAAACATACATAATAATCCTGTCTTTAAAAGTTATCTTAATGAGAATAGGAGGAAATGGGGAATCACTGTGAGCTGTGAATGTACCTCATTGCTTGAATGTTCCTGCCTTTCCTGTAAATTATTTTAGTTATGAGGAAAGAAAAGAGGCCTATAAAGAGAAGGTAAGAAGACTGTCCGCTCCCCAAGTGAGCCTCATTTTCCCCATCTGGAAAATGGAGAGGTTCTACATATCACAAGAGGCACTGAGTATAAAAATACAAAGCAGAAGTGTGTTTTCACATAAAATTATTTTATGCATTAATCCATTTATCCAAAAAATGGAAAATTTTTGGATAAAATGTAAAGTACTATGTGGCAAGTACTTTAAAAAACAGAGACACATCATGAGATAAGTACAATGCTCCAAAAAACCAATGTTCTGATGGAGAAGATAGGCCCGAAACCAAATGACCCCAGAACAATTTAATAATTGCTATAAAAGAGACATGAACAAAATGTTGCTAGGTGTCTCATCATCTCTTCCTTTAACTTTTCCAAGTCCCCTGTCAATATCCTAGGTCTTATCCTTATGGAGTCTTTTCTCCTTTTTAAACTACTTCTTAATTGAATTATCATAGTTCTCTCTCAGGTTCTAGATTGTCTCATATCCAGTATATTCTCCACCTGACTGATGGTTGATTGTATTGAAATGTAGATATGAACATGTACTTCTTGCCTACAAATTATTTGACAGATTCTCAATGTCAGCAATTAAATTCCATGCTGCTTAGTTGGGCACAATCTTTCCTAACCTACCTCCTGTCTAGCTCTCTAGTCTCATCCTCCTTCACTCCTCTAGAAACATGCTTAGTTCCAGTTTTAACAAACTAGTTATTTTTAAAAACTAGCAGATTATTTCCCTCACCTGGGCCTTCATTCATGCTATTTTCTTCTAGATGGTTAACAACTCATTTCACATGATTTTAGCTTAAATATTAGCTTTTCAGAAAGGCCTTCCTGACAACTCTACCTAAAGTAGCCCTGAGTTAATCCTCTTCTATATTGGCTCCCCTGCATCATGTCATCCTGTCACTGCCTTTTTCTTTGTGTTTGTGTTTGTGTGTGTGTATAACGTTAGTTTTCTCCATTGGAATATTGCATCTTGAGGCAGGGAAATTGTCTGTTTTGGTTACCATTTTATCCTTCCAGTTTAGTACAGTTTCTGTAACATAATGGCTGTTCCATAAATATGTGCTGAAGAAGTAAAGTAAACTTGCCCATATACCAAACAGATTCACGAGCTCATTCTGCTTCCGCATGACTCATCTGCATTAAAGATATAAAAAAATTGGGGCGTTTGATCTTGATCCTAAATCCAATTTTCTAGAAACATAATCATGCCCTACAAGGATATGTTGGTAGTTTAAATTGGAACGAGAAATTCCCCCAAATCCCAAAACACATTCCCCCATTTTATGATGTTCGATTTATATAGAGGCCCACGTTAAAATTAAGCAAAGCTCTTAATTTTTTGACTCCCCATCCACCTCACATTAATCTTTAAAATCCTGTTCCTGCCTTTTGTTTTTTTCTATACCAAACTGTCCTACATATCTGCGGATTAATGTTGTGGCTTCATAGTGACAAACATGTCATAAAAATGTTAAAATGTGTGGCTTGCTTAATATGTCTCAGTAATTTCCTTTGTTCCTATTTGACATGTGATTCATATATTTATTTAATAGATGTTTACTTGAAAAGTGCTCTATGCAAAGCATTGTGGGAAGCACTAGCAGGAAATGTAGACTCCTTCTCTGCAAATGCTCAGCATAATTTTGGGAATGTAAAATTATTAAATACAAATATAATTGACAATAGCAATTTGAAGAACTCAGATGAGATTGGAGGAGGAAGACTTGAATCACTTTCCTGGATTGGAGAGTAAATTACTGTGTGACATTTGGCAAGTAACTTCACCTTTCTCAGCCCTAGTTTCTTATTTGTAATCCGGGATCTGAATTATGTAGCACAAAATTAAATTTCCAATGTATACAGGTCTCTGTAAATTTAGGAAATTAAAACTTAAGCAATGAAGTATTTATCAATCTGTCAAATATTAAATGAATAACAATTATCATTTGGTAAATTTCTTTGGAAATGGACATTCTTATAAACTGCAAGCAGATATGTAAATTGGTACAATCGAATGCTTATTTACAAAAATTTTCATTACAGCAGCATTTTAAAAATAGCTAACTGCATAAATATCTAAAATTAAGAAAATAGATTAGTATTTCATGGTCCATTTTAACCTTTAATTCTATTTCTGGAAGCTATTTAAAGTCCTTACAATGTGTCAGACTCAGTTTTAAGTGATGTATATGTATAACTCAATTTAATTTCTACCAAAAATATATGAGTTAGTCACTATTAGTACAGCCACATTGCAGATGAGGTAATAGTGAAACAATTAGCTTAGTGCCTGGCTGAAAAATAATAGGGTAAGGATCGAATTGACACAACTTAACTCCACAGTCCACGCTCTTAGGCACGGTAGCAAGCTCCATTGTACCATGCCATGAATGGTATGAATCCAAGGTAAAATATAGTCGAAATAATTCAGCAATAATAGATGAGAACTGATGAGTATGTAATGGTAGTACATGCTTACCATGATGTACCACTTATAATGATAGTAAAAATGGAAAGGGAAAAATAGCCTGGGATATGTGTGGCAAGCATTGTGGAGAATCAGACTGAATGTTGAGGGAAATAAAATAAGTTAATGGAGTTAATCAATATGGAGATCAATAAACAAAATAATAATGCAACCACTACTTATTAGGAACTTACTATGTTTTAAATGCTATGCTAGTCATTTAATACACCATCTTACAAATTAATAAGATTTGATTAGTAGAGATAATTAAGTTGGATTTCATTTTAAACTCCTGGGGTTTGAGGTGTCCAAGGGGCATCCTATTGAGATATTTATAGGGAGTGCAGATGGAAGTGAAAGATGCAGAATAAATCAGACAGGATGCTAGCAGGAGACTCTTCCCAAGAGACATAGGAGTCTCAGGAAGCATAGGGTTAAATTGGTATCTACATATCATATAGCGTATGTGTCTCTTCATTGTTATCAGCATTAATTCTATAAGTTGCAGAACTCACACTCATCCAAAAGAAGTCAGCTCTTTATTTTTTGTGTAACTGATCTAATTTTTCTTATTAGCCCTTACCTACTATGTGGTAACAAAACAAATACACAAATAGGTAAACTAACTTTAACAATTTCTATTATCTTTAATAGATAATAAACAATTTAACTTTAAACAATTTCTATTATCTGAACGGTCTTGGTGTACATTACTTTTCAAAATTAAGAAAAATGTAGAAGAAACAGTATAAACTCCAGTGATCAATCACATACATTGAATGATCGTTACCATTTTGCCAAGTTAGTTTTTCCTTTTCTTCTCACTCTATTTTTAGAGTTAATCATAAACATCAT
Organism: Papio anubis; assembly: GCF_008728515.1. Taxonomy (NCBI): domain Eukaryota; kingdom Metazoa; phylum Chordata; class Mammalia; order Primates; family Cercopithecidae; genus Papio; species Papio anubis. The sequence continues at coordinate 187,909,611 of NC_044977.1, read as the reverse complement.
TATATTTTACCTCTAAATATTTTATATGTATCTCTAAAAATCATTTTTTCCTTTATATGTTTTCTATGACTATTGTACCTTAAAAAGTAACAATATTATGCAGTCTATTTTTCAAATCCTCTAATTGTCCCCAATGTGTGTTTGTATGAGTTTGTTCAAAGCAGCATCAAATCAAAGACATCAACTGAATTTGGTTAAGTCTGTAAGGTTTTTTGAAATTTAGAAGTGTCCTACGTCTTTCTTTTCATATACCATTGACTTGCTGAAGACACTAGGTGGATTGTCCTGTAGAATAACCCAACATTTGGGTTCCACTCTTTGAGAGAGAATATTTTGGATGATGCTGGATGCTTTATACTGTGTTGTGTTAGAAGGCACATGACTTCTAGTTTTCCTGCTGTTAGTGACGCTAAGGTGGGTTACTATGTTACAGAGTCTGCGCAGCCTCTCCCTGCCGTGCTCCTCTGCTTCGCACCGCTACATGGGCCTGCTGCGCTGCTGCCCTGGACCTTGCCCCTGCCCCTGCCCAGCTCCATCACCTTCACCATCGTGGCAATGCCCAGGATGACGGCAGCAGGTGCCACCAGGATGGGTGTCGGAGCCTCATGGAGTACGTAGGAGGAAGAGCAGCCGCTGCCATGCTCTTCTGTGGCTGTATCATGCTGGTGACCTGTTCCATTCTCACCTTCTTAGCCCTCTGTGCAGCCCCGATGCTAGTCCTCCTGAAAGTGAGTTGGAGGCCTCCTTGCCCTGGCTGCTGTGTGACAGATCATCTCCCTGGTAATTAACCCTGTGAAGTATACCGATAGCTTCAACCTTCACGCCAACCCTGCCGTCACATCACATCTGTCACTGGCCCCAATTATCCTGATTGGCTGTCCTTTCTCCTCCTGCTGCGGCCTGAAGGACGAAGACAACCTCCTGGGAGGCGCCAAGCCCTGGTACTTCCACATCCGCCTGGTTGGGGAGGAGAGCTGGAGAAGACCCTGCCGAGAAGGACTCCAGAGGAAGAAGCTGTTTCCCTAGGCGACTTCCAACCTATTTTGGGGCAGTGTTCACAATATTAAACTAGTAGAAAACGCTACAATAATTTGGGAGAAAATATTGTGTTACAATTTCATATTCACTTTTTATATATGTTCTTTGGAGCTGACGTGTTTGTTTTCACTAACCTTGTATCTATCCATAACAGTTACATTACATTTATAAGAGAAGATGAACATGAAACGTACCACTTTATAAAGTAAAAATGAAAAAGCCTCCAAGATTTAATATACTGATCACGTTTTTGTTATTTCCAGATAGAATGGACTGTATTTTTTTTTTTTTTTTTAATTTGAGACGGAGTCTCGCTCGTGGCCCAGGCTCTCCGCCTCCCGGGCTCACGCCATTCTCCTGCCTCAGCCTCCCAAGTACCTGGGACTACAGGCGCCCGCCACCTCGCCCAGCTAGTTTTTTGTAGTTTTTAGTAGAGACGGGGTTTCACCGTGTTAGCCAGGATGATCTCGATCTCCTGACCTCGTGATCCGCCCGTCTCGGCCTCCCAAAGTGCTGGGATTACAGGCTTGAGCCACCGCGCCCGGCCAGAATGGACTGTATTAAGGGCTAAGGAGGAGAGAGATATTGGTAAAAATTGTCAGTGACCAAACATTCTAAAAAGAAATGCAAAACAAAATATTTTTTGTTATTGAGCCTTCAATTATTTAAAGATGCAAAATGGTTTCCTAAATACATATCATTTGTAAGAATTTCTCATTAATATCTTGAATAATTCACCGTTTTTGCTAAGCTTCACGTTGACTTTACATGCCATTTAGGAAATGATTGTTTCGTGGCCAAAACATGTTGCAGTGGTAAGGCTTTCTTAAACAATAAAATGTTTAGATGAAATTTTCTCTTTGAAAATTCTCACAGGGTGAGGGTGTGGGAAAAATGCTATATTAATAAATAAATAAATCTGTACTGTTTTGTGTCTGCATGTTCAGTACCAAAGTAGACTGGGATGAAAGATGGACTGGGTCTAATTCATCATGACTGCTAGTCCTGATTAGGTTGTGTAGCAAAGCATTAGAAAGGCCATTCCCATCACAGGAGTGCTATTAAAATAGCCTAAGAAGAAGAAACAGTTGTTTTTTTTTCCCCCCTCAGGCCTAACTAGGTTGTAATCACATAGACAAAGCTTCTGGTAGATTGCAACTGTGAGCAGACACCTACATATAGTTGAAAAATCTGGTCTTTTTTGGTAAAGAGATGTAAAATGTCTGATGTAAACCATGGAACAGGGATGTGAGTTTCCCTGAATGGCATATATATGATACATCAGATTAATTATTACTATTTTTTACCATTTGTACTTACATAATGAAAATGAGCTCACTTTATATTCAAGTTATTATTTTGTAAGTTGTAGAATATGCAATTAAAGTTTTAATTGTGAATTTTTCCCAATAAATGAGGTATTCTAAAAAAGAATTTGTATAGTTAGATTTCCCCTGGCAACCAGATATTTTATGGGTTGATATTTTGCATCCATGCAGTTATTCTGCTCTCTGTCATCATTTCACTTAATAGTTTCAATGTCCACTGTTGATCTTTGTTTGAAAAAGTCATTTTATTAGGGTTGCATGACTCAATCTCTTTCTGATAAATATTCAGTCTTTCAAACATTTCACACCTCACAAAAATATGCACATTTTTCCTCAAAGTGATAGGTGCATGAGAGAGTTTACCATGTGCTTGAAGAAAAAAAAGGAGGTCCTCAAATCCACATAGAAACTTCTAGATTCTCTTAACTATGGGTATTCTTCAACTTCCGATCTATTCTCTTTTGTCTTAGACGGGACCTGGTGCTGCTACCTATCTGACTTTGCATCATCTGGGTTCTTTTTGGTGCTACATGACTTCTGCCTATCATCTACCACCTGCCCCATATTGTCCCTGGCTTAGGCTGTCCAGGACAACACATTGCCATGAGGTTTCCTCATTCTGTGCTAAGATGTGTACTCCATGGAAGGACAAATGCCATTAAAACTGCTGACACATGTATATCAGACCACTGTGAAACCACAGGATTCTTGAGTCTGTTGCACATAAAGCAAGTATGGTTTGGGAAATAAGATGAAGAACTAACCATTTTGGCTTGCCTAAGCTTGAGAGGTTTCCAAGGAAGCAAGAATTTCAATGCTAAAGCTGGGATATTTCTGTGGAAACCAGGACAGTTGCTCATCCTATTGGAAAAGCCAAAAAGAAGTCTTCTCTTAGCCTAATAGTACCACACTGCAGGGTACATTTGGCTGGGGCTGCTCCAGGCTGGCCTGGGACTGACACACACAGTGGTCCTTCCAAGCCCTCTCTGCCTTCATATCCCTCTCAGCATCTCCAGCATGTCTCTTTTCTGGCACTTTGATCTGGAGACGGCAGACGGGCAGAACTGCCCTACCCTCTGCTTTGTTGGCTCAGTGGAATCCTTTCTTCTCCCACAATCTCTTAGGCAGAAGATATATGTGTTTCTGTTTTGCTTTTCTCTTTTTGGATATGCAAGGTTTTTCTTCATCCATCGGTGAGACAGCCTAGGTGTTTGCTTTTTCCAGGCCATATTCTTTCTGACTCAAGCCTTAGAGCTAACTAGTAGACTAGTAATATCCTTACATGATTCACTAGTTATAGAGAGTTCTCAAGGCTTTGGTTAGAATTTAATCAAAATTCTTTAATACAAATGTCTTTCTGCCTCAAGTACAAGATCTCATCAGCTGCATTTATATCAATTCAATTGATTCGTCTTGTCATTAGCTGTTGAACAGATCTGTCCAAATACTCAAGTACAGGAGATGTTTTCTCAAATGTACACATGCTTACCAAGCCAGGAAGCTCAGCCACACTCCTCTTATGAGTGCTTTACAAAGGGGTGCCATCGTCTTCCAAGAAAATGAATTTTTCTTCCCCAAGCTTGAGGGAGGAAACACAGGAAAGACTGGGTAAAGGCTAGGGTACAAGAGAAAAAGATGGCCTTCTTCGTAAGGGAACCTGATTGAGAAATATTTCAAAATTATTTTATGTCAAATAGCCATTTTACTTCACAGGAAATAATACCTGTCATGTTTTAGGATATAAAGTTAAATTTATGGTGGCTTTAAAAATCACGATATGTTAAAGGAAAAAAGGCTCCTGAAAAAAGACACACTAGAAAATTCTGCTCTTGCTCCTTCCTGATGTGAGTTGGCTTGATGATGGATTAAATGGAATTTGAAAGCATCTGGAGAATATTCTAATACTGGTACTTCTAAAATTTTTGTGAATATTTTTGTTTCTCAGTCAGGCTCAGTCAGCATTTTGCCTGATATCCATTTATATGGTAGATGTTATGTGGCTAATAAAATTCTCTAATATTTGTAGGCCATATGGCATGTACCTCTTAAATTATCTCGAGTGCTATGACTATCAGGGTATAGGTATCACAGGAAATCTACATAGAAAGTGGAATGATTTATTCTACAGAGCTTGTAGAAATGGGATATAAAGTCATTTTTTTCTGAGTCTGTTCAACATGGTTTTCTGTTATAACAGACTGTCTGTTATATCTCGACTGGATTAAAAACTCCCAGAAGACAATGTGCCTTCTGGAAGAGAGAGCACATAGGTCTTTCCATGCTTTTTCTATGAGGAATGTCATAGACAACGAGGTAGTGCTGGGAGTAGAGTTGCAAAATTTAAGGAGCTGCCCAAAGCTCAGCAACCAAGATAAATATTTTAATGCAATATTTTTAAAATTAAAAAGTTATGCAAATGCATTAAATAGCAGCTATTAATATTAAAATAAAGATGGGATAAACACTATGGAGATTTCTTTCTGCTTCAGGCTCTAGTATAGTTCTGTATGGCACTACAAGAAAGTTCTTCAAAGAAGGACTTGCTGCCCAGCTGTAAGGTCAGCTGTCAACATCTTCAGTGTCTGCCTTAACGGCAGGTTCCTCCCCTCCCTGAGGTCGACCCTTGCCAGGATGTCCACATGCATAACTGACGGAGGCAGAGGTAGAAAGGCCTAGCTATTTTGGCCTGATCAGAGAAAATTCTGAGGCATTGCTCTCTTCAGAATTCCTTGCCAGATTGGCCAGGCTTTATCTCATGTGCACCTCGGTTCAACTTCTTCTTCAGCCCAATTTTGTTTCCCCCGCCTTCCTTCACACGTGTTGATCTTTAAAACATCTTGCATCCGAAATTCTGACTTAGTATCTGCGTTCAGAGGACCCAACCTGTGACTGGGTTACAGCTGCTGCCAAACCCAGCTTCATCTAGGTACTATGGTTTAGACTAAAAATGTAAGTTTGCATATTCTCTGGTTTCTTTTCTTAAAAATTTAAAGGTGCTGTTATACGTCAAGCTGTTTGGGAGAATAGGAATTGACTATAGACAATTTTCTAGCAATTAACTGCACACACGCAGTTATAGCAGACAGAATTATAAATAATATTCTCTCATAGCTACACAGTGGTTTTACTATTAAAAAATCAGTCCAATCTCAAAGTGCATTTAAAGCCCTGTGCCCAGATTTGTTAGAGTGCCAATTTCTCATGGTTACGGTTTGCATTCTCCTTTTTGGTTTACATTTCTTTTTTGTTCCTATTTATCACATGATCTCATACCAGACTAGTAATATCCTTACATGATTCATTAGTTATAGAGAGTTCTCAAGGCTTTGGCTAGAATTTAATCAAAATTCTTTAATACAAATGTCTTTCTGCCTCAAGTATAAGATCTCATCAGCTGCATTTATATCAATCCAATTGATTCTTCTTGTCAGTAGCTGTTGAACTGATCTGTCCAAATGCTCAAGTACAGGAGATGTTTTCTCAAATGTACACATGCTTACCAAGCCAGGAAGCTCAGCAACACTCCTCTTATGAGTGCTTTACAAAGGGGTGCCATCGTCTTCCAAGAAAATGAATTTTTCTTCCCCAAGCTTGAGGGAGGAAAAAATATGTTTTGGGTTCAGTGTTACCAGAAAGATTGACTCCTTTGAGGTAAAGTCCTTTTTATCTATGATATTCCCTCCTCTTTCCCTGTCTTCTTCCTTTCTTCCTTCCTTCACCAACTGCAGAGCCCCACCTCAGCGGAGGGTCCCACTCTTCCTTGGCTGCTCACGTTTAGGAAATGCTGCATTCTACCTTATGCCTTCCAGCCTCAAGGAGGTTTCAATTTTAGTTGTTCTGTGTTCACTACATAGAAGTTATATCTGTATCCAGGTAGACAATACTTTTTTCTTCACCAGAATGCCTCCGCCACTCCTCGGCCAAAAAAAAAAAAAAAAAAGTTACTGGCTTGGGACTCAGAACCAAAGGGTTGTAATAGTTGACCTACTGCAAATATGGTACCTGACGTTGATTAATCACCTGACTTGTCTGAATTCCAACCCTTCTCGCTGGTCTATGGAGACATTTGCTGAATTGTTGTTGACGCTTTCAGTTTCAAAGCAGAACGACACTTTGGGTCTATTCTAGGGATAGCTTTGAAAAATTGCATGTGTAGTCTTAAAGATTTAGTAGGATTATGGATATATGTGAGGGCTATGGAGTGAGTTATAGATATGAATTCTAAGGTTACTATATAATAGTTAGAAGGCTTTCAGCATATCACACAACCTCTCAGATTCTTAGTCCATTTATATGTGAACAGAGATAAAGGGGATAATAATAATTAATTTCCATGGATATTTGGAAGAATTGAGACTCCTCTCATCAAAAAAGAGTAATTCATGGCTTGTAATAGTGAGTTTATATTTGTTTGTCATCATTATCATTGGAAAATGTGCAGTAGTTTTGTCAGACTCTCTTTTTTAAATTAACATTTTTGCTTGATTGTATTTAGTTTCTGAGTTCATGATAGGTATTAATTTGCATGGTTTTGTAATATATAAGGTGCTTTGAGCTCTCTGAGGAAAAGCATTATGTAATTAGCAAACATTATTCACTGCTCTGATGTGTGAATGCTCAAGGCTCTAGACACATCTATCTTAAAGGAAATATTAACTTCAAAATCTACATAAACCCTATAAATACACACTTAAAAAACACTGACAATTTGTAATTTTTCACTTTTCTGTTAAAAGGAAAAGCAAAGACAAAAAGTTACCATAGTACAAAATGTATGACATGATTATGAAATGCTAGAATTCAAATCTTTAGTATCAATTTTCTGCAGATTAAATATAAGAAATGATAATTAGGAGTCCTGCCAATCTTTGACAGTTACAATCAAAATTCTGTCTATATGTATTTGAGCTATGCACATTTCCTTAGTGTTATATTAGCCTTCCACATTTGCATATAAGTTAACAGCACATTTACGAATTTTAAAAATCATCCTCATTATTCTGTTAGAAGAAAATAGACATAATTAACCCTTTGTATTATGAGAACATAGAGGCACAAAGAGTTTAAGTCATTTGCCTATGATCCCATTAAAGACTAAATTTACACTATTGCCAGTCTGGTAATGGTCATCTATAAAACGTAAAAAGAATAATGATTGTTCTAATTTTATTGAAATGTAGATTTGAGGTGTAGGTTAGAACAAGTTAAAAGGGTCCTTGAAATTAATGCTAAATTTGGGTATTTGTGTGAATAGAATTGAAGAGAAACATTTGAAGGCTGTGAAACAAACGACTCCCCATATCAGAACTGTGGTATGAAAAGATTAATTTGGAGGAGCCATGAAGACCAAGAGGAATAGGGGTAGACTGGGTGATTGTACTAGTTCAGAAAATAAGGCAATGATGAACAAAACCATCAAGGAAGCAATCTAAATATAGAGAAGACTAAATTGTTAAAAGACTTGGGAAAATAGGGATTATAGAAATTAAAGAGGGTACAATGATTAAATCCCTCTTATTTACCTGAGTTCTGAACCAGTCTGTTGTTAAATAGGACAGAGGAATCCAAAAGATGCAGATAAATAAATCCGCTTAATGGCTTGGGTTTTTGGTTTAGCCAGACTGTAGACAATTGTCTTGCTGCACTGTAGTTAAACAATTTGGCTGGATAATTGTAGGCCTACCTGATATGGATGCCTTTGTAACTAGCCATGGAGAAGTGGAGAATGCCTAGAATGTATGTTTTTTGTTGGCAATATGCTTCTGAAAAAGCAGGAAAGTTGAAGTTCAACTGAGCATGGCTAGTTCCTCTTTCCAAATTTGCTAACCAGAAAGTTACCTCTCCTCTTTCCAGGAACCGAGAACAAATGGTAAAGGAAGAGACCAGGATTGACCAAAAGATTATTCCAGGGAAGTTCTTCCACAGGAAAACATGAAGACTTGGAAATAAGTGAAAAATCATGAAAAAGTCATCCCTGAATGACTTATATTTAACTTAAGTCTGCAGGAAATAATCCGTGACAAATTCAGCCTAAAGCAGGGTTTTCCAGCCTAAGCACTAATAAAATATTTGGCCGGATAATTTTGTTTTTTTTCAGAGATAAGGTCACACCCTATGACCTAGGCTGGAGCACAGTGGTGTGATCACAGCTCAATGCAGCTTCAAACTTCTGGCTTAGCCTTTCAGGCAGCTGAGGTTACAGACACAAGCCACCCCACTAGGCAGATATTTCTTGTATAGGGGGAGCACTCTTGTGTGTTGTAGGATGTTGAGCAACACCCTTGGCCTCTACCTACTAAATGCCAAGCCAATATCACACCTCCAGTTTTGATACCCCAAAAAGTTTCCATACATTGCCAAATTTCTTTCAAGGAGCAAAATCTCCCTCGTCTCCCAGGTGAGAATCATTGACCTAAATGGGGAAGGCTTTGAACCATGGCTTTGGGATCAGGTAGGCATTCCTGTATCTCTATGACCATTCTTTTTATGCCGTTGGAAATCTAAGCTTTAATGTTTCTAAATACATTGCATTTGAGTCTCTGCAGGTATGTTATCTTAACTTTTGTTTAAATTTGAAAATACTATGTCTATCATTATGGGGAAATACAATTTTCCTTGACCCTGACATTTTGGAGACATATTGATAGCTGGAAATGGCTGGGAAAATGCTACTGAGAATTCTTTATGTATAACACTTATCCTAGTTTGGAAAGAAGTATTTTAGTTTTAAAATATTTTTAAAACCCTCTATGTCAGGGATAGAAGACTGTACAACTTTTACACAAGGAAATAGGTAGCACTGTGATTAGTAACACACCAGTCATTATTGCTTTTTAGACATTCAATTATGAGCTCTCTGAAGACATTTTAGCATTGGGCTTTACTTATTTAATATTCATCTGGAATATAAATAAAGGGGGGGATGCCACTCACTATAGCAGATTTGAAATAAAAAATAAAAAGTCAAAAAGATACTATTTTTCCCCCTACAATTGTGGTTAGCACAAACAGCACTAGGATTTAATAACCACACTTAGGTTCAGGGCTTAATTTTTCTCCTGACTAGATTCATTCGTTACCTTGAAAAAGTCATTTCACCTTTCTAGGACCAAGGGGATGTGTAGGAGTCAGAGCAATCTTCCACACTGCTGTGTAGTTGCTTACATGGATTGGATAGTTTTTATCTGATTCATAGTTGTCCTGAAAGCATGCCTTTGTCCCCTAAGAAGGCTCCCCAGTTGGTAGTTCTTGAAGTTTGCTGTATTTTTCACTGCCAAACTCGGGCCCTATATTACAGACCTGTAGTCCCAGCTCTTCAGGAGGCTGAGGTGGAGGATCCCCAATAGCCAGAAGTTCCAGGCTGCAGTGCACTGTGATCACACCTGTGAATAGCCGCTGCATTCAAGCCCGGGCAACAGAGTGGGACAACATTTCCAAATGAAAAATTTTTAAAAGTCAAATTCCCATTCAATTACGTAAGCCACTGTAGCGCAAAAATGACGTTTACCCTCAACCTAGTGCTTTATTTTCTCCTCTTAGGCTCTAGCCTTGTGATTGTTTCCCAGATTTTCAGTGCTTTGTGGCTTCTTTGTTATTTTCTGTTGTTTTCAATGATAGGTGAGTTGCCACTATCAGAAATGGGAAATCTGATACATTCAATATAAATAATGGGTACACTGAGTAATATAACAATTGGAAAGCACTACAATGTAAGTATTGAGAACAAGTCCATGAAACTCTTGGGTTATTTATTTCAATTTTTACCAAGGTATTTATATTTTTACATGTTGAATACATCACTTTATATTACATTTTGCCTTTATAGTGTTTTATAAACAGTGTAATACACACAAATGAATATTTCTATTCCTATTTTCATTTAACATTGGTGAAAGGTATAAATAATAGTAAGATGAAGAACTTGTATCCAATGTGTAATTTAAATTGAATATTGTAAATTTTTTTAACCCCAAGAGTGAACAATTATTCTGAATTTTGCATTTATTAATCCTGTGCTTTCTTGCATCATTCTTATGTTGTTACATATTGATCACGTTTTTTGTAACAGTGAAAATTTCTATTATACACACTGATTATTGAATAATATTTCATGAATTGTATATACTTGTTTATTAAACTTTTCAATATTAGACATTTGGTTTGTTTTCACTTTTAAAAATAAATCATGTTGACTGCGCGCGGTGGCTCACGCCTGAAATCCCAGCACTTTGGGAGGCCGAGGAGGGCGGATCACGAAGTCAGGAGTTGGAGACCATCCTGGCTAACACGGAGAAACACCATCTCTACTAAAACTACAAAAAATTAGCTGGGCAGGGTGGTGTGTGCCTGTAGTCCCAGCTACTCGGGAGGCTGAGGCAGGAGAATCACTTGAACCTGGGAGACAGAGGTTGCAGTGAGCTGAGATTTCACGACTGCACTCCAGCCTGGGTGACAGAGCGAGAGACTGCGTCTCAAAATAAATAAATAAATAAATAAAATAGAATAAAATAAAATAAAATAAAATTAATTAATTACGCTGTTATTCATCTTTAGGCATAAGACTTCCTTTATATGTTTGTATACTTGGGATATAAGATCAAGAAATTAAATTAAGGAATTAAATAATTTTTTTTTAAATCTTTGACTTTGCACTTAAATTCTTTTCAGAGAAGTATGCATTTTTTAAATCAGGGTAGTATTGTAATTAATGAGGTAGAATCTTTAATCAGACCACATGAGTTAAAGCCCCAATTTCCCTTCAGCTAACTGCATGCTTGGGCAAGTTTTTAATTGCTCTGTGTTTCTTTATTTATTTATGTTTGTAAAGTTATACAAACAAAATACCTACTTCATATGTTTTGAATATTTAATGAAGTAATAGAATTTACATAAATATGCTGTATGCAAAAGATTTAATAACTGATAAATATCAGTATCAATATGAGTGTGCTGTACTAACAACATACTATTGTGAAGAATAATTTGTATATTTTAAGAAATATTTAGCAGTATCTGAAGTAAAAATTATATTTTTAGTTTATGTTTCCTTTAATTACTATTTATTTTTATATATGCATTAACTATATATTTTATAAATCAGAAAGCCATAACTGTTTCATTGACATAAAGGAATATTTGTATTCTTATGAATTTTTATTAACTCTAATTACCAAGAAATTTAGCTGTTTTTATACAATGCTTTTTGCAAATGTTTCTCCTATTTTACAATTTTTCATTTTGTTTTTGTTTGAAGATACAGATTTGAAAATTTGCAACGCAATAAAATGTTTGGATTCTATCTCTGGTGACTTCTCCCATTGGAATTATGTTTAGCATGTGTTTCTTTATCTTAGAAAATATTAGTCTAAAAATTTCCTTTCAGTTAAGCCATTTTACTTTTGAAATTAAATACATCAGGAATTTATTTCGGTCTAAGTTATGATATTATTTATGCCCCCTCATTAATTCCAAGAGCTATTCAGCAGAAATTCTAGAGTATTGAAGAAAAAGAAGTTGTTATTGGAAAATGATTATAGTGTCTCTCTTGCCAGTAGCTCTTATTAATTTGTCTTATTGTTGTTTGTTCCAAACTGAAGAGCTGAGCCACCAGTGTTTCTCTGTTAAGTATAATATTTGCTACTGGATTTCAGAATAACAGTCACTTTTCATCACATGAAAAATACCCTTCTATTTTGGATTTCTCAGCATTTTAATGAGGAATAGTTATTAAACTTTATTAAATTTCTTTCTCACATTGTTAGAAACGTCCATTCCTTTCTCCAATATCTTTTTAAAGGGCCACGCACAATTGAGGAAAATATGCAAAACAAATAGTCGAGGTAATTGCACATTCTGTACTTTTTAAACTTCTATATCACAGTTGTACATATTTGGGGGAACATGTGATATTTTAATACATGTATAAAATGTGTAATGATTAAATCAGGGTAATTGGGATTTTGGGCAACTCAAACATTTATCTTTTGTGTTGGGAACATTACAATTATTCCCTTCTAGCTATTTTAAAATATATAATACATTAATGATAACTATAATTTCTCTACTGTTGCACATTCTGCATTATTAGCTAAGGTTTTGAATCTAGTATCTTAGATGTTAGGCTCGGATCATGTTCTTTCTCATACTAAGCTAAATTCTCCCTATTAATTTTTTCTATATAACAATGTAAAGAAGTGATAATAATAATGATGTTGAGAGTTAATATAATGATGACAATGACTACAGTTAATACTTCCTGAATGTTTACTATATATTACTTCAAGTGCTAAATTTCTCATGCTTTATTTTATTTAACGTTCTTATTAAATGAGAAACAGAGAAGTTAAGAAATATAACAAACAAGGAGCATCTAAATGGAGATGGGGTGAGAGAACAGACATTTGGAATGTGGAGTCAAGACACTCACCTTTATATCACGGTAAGACTTGCTTCTGTATATTTTCCTGTCAATGACCTCGTTGGAAAAGTTTTGTTGGCCTGGCACAGTGGCTCATGCCTGTAATCCCAGCACATTGGGAGGCCGCAGCGGGTGGATTGCCTGAAGTCAGGAGTTCGAGACCATCCTGGCCAACATGGTGAAACCCCATCTCTATCAAAAATACAAAAATTAGCCAGGCATGGTGGCGGGCACCTGTAATACCAGCTACTTGGGAGGTTGAGGCAGGAGAATCGCTCGAACCTGGGAGGCAGAGGTTGCAGTGAGCTGAGGCCACGCCATTGCACTCCAGGCTGGCTGACAAGAGTGAGACTCTGTCTAAAAAAAAAAAAAAGGTTTTGTTTTGTCCTGATTTCTGTGTCTCAAGAAAGACCCAAGATATCACCTTAAAATACTTTTATATTCAACATTGTATGAATAGTTGAACTCTTTACTGGGATTTGAAAGAGAAAGATAATGGCATGCAAGGGGAAATAAGGGAAAATGAGATGCCCTGGTTATTTTTAGTGTTCTAGAAAGTTCCTGTTCAAATAGATAATTGCAGTGTATTTCTCAGGTTAGTGAAGCTTCTGCATCCCAGAATTCTAGCAACAATAGGGTTTAATACTTCTTTGATACTGTTTGTACTATTTTCCATCAGAAGATGGAGCGTATGGTTACTAGTTTTTCACAGAGTTTCTAAACTTTTCCTCATAATTGATGTAATAGGGGTAAGTCTCTCTGGATTTGGGGATATTTCTTCATCCATATTTAGTTTATATTCCTGTTGCTATATTTTCTTGCTTTTGTTTCTGTGATATGCATTTTAATAGGCTGGGAGACAGAAATCTACAAAATTCCCTGGTCACATAACCTAGAAATCTAGTTTACTATTTAACTATAAAGTGCTGTTGGATTTATTGAGTCTCACATGTAGGATTGTTTGCACAGATTTGATCGTTTTGTTACTGTATTAGTCAGTTGAAGCAAATGTCTACCTGGCACAATGTCCAAAAATAACAGATAATTGAAGATTAACACATAAAATAATTTTAGTGCTGCTGGTATTAGATAAGTCCACAAGACATCTTAATGGATTATAATTTTAATTGTACATAGAAATAAGTGGCTCACTAATTGCTTTCTGGTCATGAAAATGTTAACATATCTTAAATAGTTGACCACTGGTGACTTGAAAATAATACTTAGTTGAAATATTTACAGATATGAAGAAATAGGTATAGCCAATTTTGTAAGATGTGAAAAGATGTAAGCTAAAGTCAGATTTAAAAAAAAACGTAGAACAGTAGTAGCAATTTAAAAACTGAGTGAAAACAGGAAGCTCACTTACTTTCCCACCTGAAACAATCTAAAGAAAAGGGAAATATATAAAACAATGATTTTTTTTTTTGAGATGGAGTTTTGCTCTTGCTGCCCAGGCTGGAGTGCACTGACCCGATTTCAGCTCACTGCAACCTCCGCCTTCCAGGTTCCAGCGATTCTCCTGCCTCAGCTTCCTGAGTAGCTAGGATTACGGGCGCCCACCACCACGCCCAGCTAATTTTTGTATTTTTAGCAGGGGCGGGGTTTCACCATGTTGGCTAGGCTGATCTCGAACTCCCAACCTCAGGTGATCCACCCGCCTCGGCCCCCTAGAGTGTGGGATTACAGGAGTGAGCCACCGCACCCGGCCTAAAACGACTATTTTAAAGACACTGAATATCAGGTGATTATGGACAGTAATTCTTTTAATAGCCTATTATTTATCTCAGTTGACTGCATTCCAAAAGTTTCCAGGCTGTAGAACAGGAAGGGGGAACCATGGCAGAGCCTACAGAATATCTGAGTTGAGGGGACAGAGTCTGGGGAGATCAAGGGGCACGAGAGGGTTCAGGGTAAAGTGACGGGGGCAAATGTGTTTAGAGACAGAGCTTTGAGATCTGCAGAGTTCCCTTCGGTAATTCAATAGAGTAATGATATCCACATGAGGGTGAGAAAACCAGCTAAGACTGAGGAAGAACTGACTGAAAGAATTAGAGGCAACAGTGCCCAAGATAAAACAGGCCCAGAACTAGTGTCTGTTTTCACAAGCCACGCTGGACAAAATAAATAAATAAATCACTGATGGGATAGCGGGTGGAGTGCTCAGATATGTCCTGCGGCAGTAGTGGGAATAATTAGCCTTAGGCTGAGTATTTCTCAGAATCCAACGGACAAACCACAGAAAGCAACATTCTAAAGAACTAAACCATTTTCAGGTATCTCGACAGCACCTTGGAACAAAGCTGAAGAAGTTTTATAAGAATACGAAAGTCTTCAACGCTCAACTAGGTAAAATTCAGAGTCTGATATCCATGAAAAGTTATTGGAATACCAAAAGAAGGAAAACACAATTCTTAATGAGGGAAAAACAAGCAATCAATAAAAATGAATACAGACCTCGCATAGATATTAGAATTACCGGTAAAGAAAATTAACAGATCTTTTACCAAATAATGGCTGCAGATGGCAAATAAATGCTTGAAAAGATATTCAACATCATTAACCACTGGAGAAATAGGAATGAAAGCCACAATGAGACATCACGACACATCTACTAGACTGGCTAAAATTAAAATTACTGACTATACCACATGCTAGTGAAGACCTGGTAGAGCTCGTATTCTCATTCACGGCTGAGGGGCATGTAAAATTGTACAAGCACTTTCAAAAACAGTCTGGCAGTTTCTTTAACAATTTAAATATAAACCTAACATACGATTCAGGCATTTCACTCCTTATTGGTAAAAAACCATATCGATTACAGCTTTCTACTAATAAAGCTGTGAACATTTGTACATAAGTCTTCATAGGGACATATGCTTTACTTCTCTTGGGTGAAACTTTTAACTCTAAAAGAGTAGAAAGCTTGTCCTTCTTATCCACTACCCCAACTTAGTGCTTAGCACAGTGTGTGGCCATGGTAGAAGTTAAAACATTCGTTGACTAAAATAATATGATGTGTTAGAGACTTTGTCCTGTCAAGAGGTCAGTGGATGAAAAAATTATGGTTATATCAATACCATGGACTATTGCTTCACAGTAAAAGAGAAGTGCTATTGATTTGTGCAGCAAGATAGATAAATCTCAAGATAATTATGTCAAGTAGAAGAAGTCAGACTGTAAAGAGTACATGCAGTTTGATTCCATGTATGTAAAATTCTAGCCAATTAAAAGTAAGCCTGGCATTAATAATGACAGAAGCAGATCAGTGATTACCTGGGGAGTCAGAGGGTCAGGAGGGGTGGGAGGGAGAAGTAACAGAGGCATCTGAGGAAAGCTTTGGGGGTAATAAACATGTTCACTACCTTGATTGTGGTGATTTCACGGGTATATATGTACATCAACACTCATCAAGTTGTACACTTTAAATATGCGCCATTTATTATGTGTCAATTACATCTTGATACACATGTTTATCACACTCTCCTCCCCCAAATAAAGTAACAGCTGTCAGCTCTTAGGATCTTATTCTAGCAACAAGAATGTATTGGAGATATGCAACTGTCTGTTTTCATACTTTCCTCTCATTTGCTGTTTTATCTCCTTTGGATTGTTCTTTAGCTATTGGTCCTTCTGAGAATTCTCTATCTCCCTGCTCTCTCTATGTGACCTCCTTAAGTGAATTCCTTATACTTTAATGTCTTCAAAACACCAAATATATTTCTATAATTTACATACATTTCCATAGCTCCTGATCTAAATACAACTATATCTTGGAAATGTTTCTTACCCTGTTTTTTCTCCTGTTACTTGAGACAGAAAGAAATTCTGTTCGTAATGGAGAATGTTCTTTGTGTATTTCATGGTTGCTTTCCACCTGCACCTAAAACAGAGAGCATCTTTCTCTGATCTTCACTGTGAGAGTTTGGTGCAGAAACTATGATAGAGTCGGTGAACACCTAAGATCTCAGGAGTTAGCCTCCATCAGTTCATCAACATTAATATCTAAGTGCTACTACCAGTAACTGGCTCTGGCAGGTTTTGCTTCAAGCAAGCTTATCTTTTTTTTTTTTTTTGTATTTTTTTTTTTTTAGTAGAGACGGGGTTTCACCGTGTTCGCCAGGATGGTCTCGATCTCCTGACCTCGTGATCCGCCCGTCTCGGCCTCCCAAAGTGCTGGGATTACAGGCTTGAGCCACCGCGCCCAGCCAAGCAAGCTTATCTTGACTGTGGTTCTCTGTATTTGCCTGTCTCAAAATTTTGGAGTGGTGATTTTTCCCATGACCTCAATTCTCAAATCTAAAATAAGGTGTTGATTTTCAGTTTGTTCAGCGTTTTTTCAAAGTTTTTCCGTGTCAGAGCTAAAACGAGATGTCATTTTGTTGTATGCATCTAAGAAGGTATTACTCTGTGATTTTTTTTAAAAAAGAGTAAACTATCAAGGCACGAGAAGACATGGAGGAACCTAAAATGCATGTTGCTTGGTGAAAGAAGTCAGCTGAAATGGTTACATACTGTGTGATTCCAACTACATGGCATTTTTAAAAGCCAAAACTATAGATGGTAAAAACAGCAGTGGTCGACAAAATTCAGGGGAAAGACAGGAGAAATGAATAGGTGAGGCACAAGAGATTTTTAGGGTGATGAAACTATTCTGTATGATACTGTAATGGTGAAAACATGGCAGCAGACACTTGTCAAAATCCACACGACTGTACAACACAAAGAGCATTAATGTAAACTATGAACTTTAGTTGATAATGTATTTGTTCACTAGTTAAATGCACCACATTGATGCAAAATATTAATAAGAAGGGAAACTGTGTACTTGTCAGGAGGTGGCTATGGGAACTCACTATACTAATCGCTCAATTTTTTTTCTGAAAAAATCTAAAACTATTCCAAAGATAGTCTATTAATTTAAAATGTACCAATCAGGAAAAATGATTGAGGAATTTTCTTGAACTGGGATCACTGCAAAAATCATTTTATTTCTATGGAAGAAAATTAAACAGTTATAAATTTAAAATGAAAACATACCACTTGAAATGACATAATAATACAAAGTACCTGGAAAACTTTCTAGTAAAGGACGTGTAAGATTTGATTCAGGAAATTATAAAACTGTATTGAAATATATATACTAACACATAAATAGAAAGATAGGCCTTATTCACATATTGAAATATTCAATTTCACAAGGAAATGATTTCCTCCAGAATGATTCATATATTCAGTATAATTTAGCAAAGTTGTAAAAAATGATAGAGAATATAAATAATCAAAATAACCATGTGCCTTAGTTCATTTGTGTTGCTATAAAAGAATACCTGAGGCTGGTAAGTTATGATTCATGGTTCTGCAGTCTGTGCAGGAAGCATAGCACCAGCATCTGCTTCTGGCGAGGGGCTCAAGAAGCTTCCACTCATGGCGAAGGAGAAGGGGAGACAGCATATGCAGATCACATGGCGAGAGAGGGAGCAAGAGTTAGAGACGAGGTGCCAGGCTCTTTGTAACAACCAGCTCTTGAGGAAACTCGCAGGAACTAATAGATTGATCATGGCACCAAACCATTCATGATGGATCCACTCCCTTGATCCAAACACCTCCCACCAGGCCCCACCTCCAACACTGGAGATCAGATTTCAGCATGACACTTGGTGGAGCCAAACAAACCAAATCAAAACCATTGTACCATGAAGAACACATTTCCTCACACATTTTCAGTACTTGTTATAAAACTATAGTACTTAAGACCTATATTAACCTAGTTTTAGATACTCAGACCAATGGATCAGAACAGCACAGAGACAGACCTACATAAACATGGGTACTTGATTTCATAGAGGTGATTTTACAGATCACTGGAGTAAAATCGAATTTGAGAATTGGTAGGAGAATATTTGTTATCCATACGGAAAGACAAAATTGAACTCTAAATAATAATGCGACCGTTTATTGAAAAAAATCAATGTTATTTACATTAAATTTCTAAATGTAAAAGCTAAAACTGTAACTATTTTAAAAACTCATGTAGAATATCTTATATTGGTATAGAAAGCAAAACACAAAAAGACATAAATCATAAAAGAAAAGATTGACAACAAATCTATTACAGTTACAAAATTTTAATCCAAAAAAATAAAGATACTGGACATTGGCTGGGTGCAGTGTTGCATGCTGGTAATGCCAGTGCTTTGGGAGGCAAAGGTGGGTGGATGGCTTGAGCCTAGGAGTTCAAGACCAGCTTGGGCAGTATGGCAAAACCCCATCTTTACAAAAACTGCAAAACTTAGTTGGGCATGGTGGCATGCACCTGTGGTTCCAGCTCCTCCTGGGGCTGAGGTGAGAGAATAGCTTGAGCCCAAGAGTTCGAGGCTTCAGTGAACTAAACCCAGATTGTGCCACTGCATTCCAGCCCAAGTGACAGAGCAAGAACCTCTCACAAAAAAAAAAAAAAAAAAAAAAAAAGAGTAAAAAAAAGATACTGGACATTGAGACACAAACTGGGAGAATCTATTTTCAACATATGAACTCAGGAAATAATTAGCATTTAGATTATATGAAGTAAATATAATCAATGAACAAGAATAAAAAATAAAACAAACAATGGGCAAAAGAGTTAAGAGAGATTTCAGAGAATAGGAGAAACTAATAGATAATGAAGTAGTCCATGGACTCAATATGCTAGTTATAATTACTAGTAGAAAAAATTAATTGGAAACCATTCAAAGATACATCTCCACAACTAGCAGATTGTCAAGAACTACAGTCTGAAAATGTCATGATTTGGTGAGGTTTGATGAATTAGAATCTCCCATGTACTCAGGGATACATAAACAATAGTAAATGCATCAGCTAGTTTGCAAAATATTTTGGTATTGCCTAGTAATCTTGAAATGTACCTACTCTGTCCAACAATAATTACCTTTCTGAGTATAACCATAGGAACTCCTGGCATATGCATGCTGGGAGATATGTATAAGACGGTAGCATTCTTTATAATAGAAAAGAAAAAAGCAGAAATCACTCAAATTCTCTGAAATGGTAGGATGAATAAAGGAATGATAGTATATTCTTTAAATGAAAACATACATTGCAGTGAAAATAAATGCAATACAGCTATAGTCATTGAGTGAACTTCTAAAATATAACACTAAGGTAAATAAGCAAGTTACAGAAGAATATATGCTATATAATTCTACTTATAAAAGTCCAGAAAGAGTAAAAAATAATTTATAAGTAAAAGCAGAGGACGATTAACATGCTGTTCGGGATAGTGGCTACCTGTAGAGGGGCATGAGTAGTATGCAATTATAGAGGAGAGAATAGGAGATTTCTTCTATAACATTCTGTTTCTTGGCATAGGTAACGGGGTACAGAGTTACTTGTTTTATCCTTTTTTCAAATATACATATATGTATTTACATACTCACATATAAGATATATTTAAATCTGAAGAAATTGAAAAATTAATTAAAACTAAAAACTAACCATACATTTTTTTTCTTGAAAACCTAGGGGTAACTTTTAGAAACCTATGCTTTTTTATACCATTTAAAAAGTTATTACTTTTTACCTAAAAAATACGTCCATTTATCTTGGTGTATTCCTTAATTCCTCAAATCCCCTTTGTAATTTGTAGAGAAGATACCTAGAAGATTTCATCAGCATTCACATTTTATTTTTTTTTTTTTATTTTTATTTTTTTTCTTTTTTTTTTTTTGAGATGGAGTCTCGCTCTGCCGCCCAGGCTGGAGTGCAGTGGCCGGATCTCAGCTCACTGCAAGCTCCGCCTCCCAGGTTTACGCCATTCTCCTGCCTCAGCCTCCCGAGTAGCTGGGACTACAGGCGCCCACCACCGCGCCCGGCTAGTTTTTTGTATTTTTTAGTAGAGACGGGGTTTCACCGTGTTAGCCAGGATGGTCTCGATCTCCTGACCTCGTGATCCACCCGTCTCGGCCTCCCAAAGTGCTGGGATTACAGGCTTGAGCCACCGCGCCCGGCCCAGCATTCACATTTTATAACACTATCTATATGCTGATAACTCAAAAATCTATCTCTACCGCTCAGGTTGATATATTGTGTTCTGAATTATTATTTATAGAGTCTTAGTGAGTATCTTAACCTTAAATTTTAAGGGTTTGAAAAGTATGACTGTACTAAGAAAAATATTTTAGATTTTCTAGAGAAGAAAATTTGGTCAAAGAGTAGAAAACAGTAGGCAGTTGAAGAATCTGAGGTCCCAGAATCAGAGGGTGATTTTAGATTGAGCTAGTGAGACAGCTAGAGGAATAAAAGGCTGGGCTTGGAGTGACATTTTGGAGCTTACATGCTTTGAGATAGAAAATTCCTGGCCAGTAATATACTTCAATCCATTTTTATCATGATTACTTGAAGTGTATACATAATTGGAAGATTTTGGAGAAGAAACAGGTAAGGCATTTATTGTTCCAAGTCACCAGAGAGTATAAAATAAAGTGGCAATGTTATACCAGACACCTAAAATAGAACAAACCAAAACATTGTGGTGACTAAGGCAATAAAGTTTGGCAAAGAAAGTTATAGCAAAGTTGTACAAATCTCAACAAAACCCAGACTTTTATGTGTGGAAGAATGTGGTAGGAAGAATTCTAAGATGAACCCCATGATCTCCACTTCCCTATATTATGCCTGTAATAACCGCAAAAGGGATTTTACCGATGCAAGTAAGTTTCCTGATCAGCTGACTTTGAGTTAATCAGAAGGAACATTATGTAGGTGGGTGTAACCTTTTTTATATGAGCTAGCTAGATTTAGAAGCCAGAAGCTGGGAAGTCAGAAAAATCCAAAGCATTCAGATAATTATAATTATTTAACTTCTTTTTATAATCTTATGATAATTTAACATTTTATTAGTAGTTTTAGCACATGCAGGAGAAAAGCAAATTATATAATGGGGCAAACATTGGAAAAGAAAATATAAAAATATCTCACTGTTCTGCTGAGAGTGTGTACCTTGAAAACTAGTTAAAATGACTAAAATTAATAAGTAAACATTGTATGTTGGCTGGAAAAAATGCAAATATATAAGTACTAACTTTTTCTACTTTAGAAAAGTAACAGACAGGAAAACATAAGAAAGTATGTTCATAATAGCAACAAAAGCTATTTGCAACAGATGTAACAGTCAAAGTATCAGAATATTTAACTGAATGCAAGATCTTGTAATCAGCCATTTTGAAAAGACAGATCACCTACAATAGGGATTGAGAAATACTCTGGAAAAATCTAAAGATTTTGCAGGCCTTAAATAGTTTCTGTCATGTATACTTCTTTGTTATTTTGCACAACCCCTTAAAAATGTGAAAAACATTCTTAGCTCATGAGCTGTACAAAAAGAACACAGGCAAGATTTGCACCACAGGTAATTTGCCAAACCTTGACCTACAGTAGAATGACCTTGAGAATGGCATCAGACTTTTCTTCAATATTAATGAAAGCAGGAAGTCAGAGGAACAGTATCTAAAAACAGCTGACGGTATGAAAGTATCAATATATAATTTTGCTTCAAGAAAAACTATTATTCAAGAAAAATGATCAAATTAAAGCTATTTTCATATCCATCCAACTAGGAAAGTAATCCTAGAGGAACAGTCTAAGTGTAAGAAGTGATGCACTACAATAAAATGGTTACCAAAAAAGCAAAAATCATGTAAACCCAAACACTGTTTATGTACTATAGTTATTATTGTGCTAAATATAAAATTAAAATTAAAGATAAAACTAAGGTTACCAAATTTAGTATTAAAATTATAGGGTAGGCTGCTTTGTCTATGGAGTAGCCATTCTTTTGTTTCTTTACTACTCTAGTAAACTTGCTTTCACTTAAAAAAGTAAATAAATAAAAATAAAAATATAGGGCACTCTGTTAGATTTCAATCTTTGGAAAACAACACAAATTTTTAGCATAAATATGTGCCAAACACTGCTCTGGTCTACATTATATTATAAAATTATATGTTGCTTATTTGAAATTCAAATTTAACTGTTAGGCCTGTATTTTTCCAGCAACTCTGTACAAAACTAAAATACTTGGAAACATTTTGAGCCTATAAATCTAAATACTTTTATTGTGCGAGTATGCAGGTTCAGATACAGTTAATATTTAGATTATAATAATGCTAAAATGTTATACTCAATTACTAAAACAATAGAAATACCATTCTTTGGAAAGGCTAACAAAATAAGCCTGTTGAGATGATTCAAGAAATAAGCAGAATGAAAGTGGAATAAAGGGAAAATTATTAAACAATGATATTTAACTCTTCAAATTTGGGATGGAAAGCAAGGAAGAAAGAAAACACATAAAAATAAAACAAAAATATAAGTAAAAGTAAAATGTGATTAAAAAGTACAAATATATTAATTATCAGGCATTGTGTAAATGAAATCAACTATCAAAAGTCAGCAATTTGAGACTGAATTTTAAAAACTAGCTACGTGGACTTTAAAAAAAATTAAGGTATAATGCATTGAAAATGTTGAAAGAGAATGAAAAAGATGTGTTAGTAGAATAGTACACAATGAAGATGGTGGAGCTATATCAATAGCAGACAATATAGACTTAAAGAAAAATGAAATTAAAGACGACAGTGTCACTTTATAGTTATAAAAATCTAATTAGCAGAACATGAGTGATAATTTTAAATACTTAATTACTCAATAAAATAGCTTGAAATATTGACGGATTTACAAGAAAATTAGACAAATTCACCACACATCATAAAAATTCAAAACACTTTTCTGAATTACCGAAGGACCAAGTAGATTTTTTGGTACCATATGTTTATTGCACATTTAGGTTTTCCACCCTGTTGATTTCTTTCTTTTTTTTTTTTTTAAATTGGCTTTTATTTTAGATATAGGGAGTACATACACAGGTTTGTTACATGAGTATATTGCATCCAGGTAGTGAGCATAGTACCAAATAGTTGGTTTTTCAATCCACTCCCTTCTTCCTCCCTCCCCTCTCTAGTAGCCTATGGTCTCTTTTGTTTGTATGTCCATGCGTGCTCAATGTTTAGCTCCTACTTGTAAGCGAGAGCATGCAGTATTTGGTTTTCTGTTCCTGTCTTAGTTCACTTAGGATAATGGCCGCCAACTCCATCCACGGTGCTGCAAAGGTCCTGATTTCATTCTTTGTTATGGCTGTGTAGTATGCCATGGTGTGCAAGTACCACATTTTTTTTTTTTAAATCCAGGCCAACATTGTTGGACACCTAGGTTGATTCTATGTCTTTGCTATTGTGAACGGTGTGGTGATGAACATACAAGTGCATGTGTCTGTCTGGTATAATAATCTATTTTCCTTTGGGTATACACCCAGTAATTGTGTCACTGGGTTGAATGGTAGCTTTGTTTTCTACTCTTTCAGAAAGCTCCAAACTGCTTTCCATACTGGCTAATTTACATTCCCACCAACAATATGTAAGTGTTCCCTTTCCTCCCCAGTCTCACCAGAATGTCACGCGCGTCCCTGTGAAGAGACTACCGACAGACTTTGTGTGAGCAACAAGGCTGTTTACTTCACTTGGGTGCAGGCGGGCTGAGTCCGAAAAGAGAGTCAGTGAAGGGAGATAGGGGTGGGGCCGTTTATTATAGGATTTGGGTAGGTGGTGGAAAATTACAGTCAAAGGGGGTTGTTCTCTGGTGGGCAGGGGTGGGGGTCACAAGATGCTCAGTGGGGGAAATTCTGAGCCAGGAGAAGGAATTTCACAAGGTAATGTCATCAGTTAAGGCAGGAACAGGCCATTTTCACTTCTTTTGTGATTCTTCAGTTACTTCAGGCCATCTGGATGTATATGTGTAGGTCACAGGGGATGTGATGGCTTAGCTTGGGCTCAGAGACCTGACATTATCCTTCTTTAACAAACAATTGCTGACTTTGCTTTTCTCTTTCCTCCAAAATCGCCAAGGGCTCTACTTACTCACTGCTTAAAAGGGAAGACTCTGTACATTTTTAAATGTAGAGTGTTGTTTTTACCTAAATCAGTCTGGCCTGGTGTATGACAACATAAAAAACCTCAAGGATAGAGCCCAAAAACTCACCAACCAAGCAAGTAATTAGGCTGAACCCCGTTGGGCACTCTCTAATTGGACATCCTGGGTCCTCCCAATTCTTAGTCCTTTAATACCTGTCTTTCTCCTTCTCTTATTCAGACCTTGTGTCTTCCGTTTAGTTTCTCAATTCATACAAAATCGTATCCAGGCCATCACCAATCATTCTATACAACAAATGTTCCTTCTAACAACCCCACAATATCACCCCTTACCCCAAAATCTTTCTTCAGTTTAATCTCTCCCACTCTAGGTTCCCAGGCCGCCCCTAATCCCGCTTGAAGCAGTCCATTATCTCTCCAACAACCCCACCAAAATTTTCGCTGCCCCAACACTTCAACACTGTTTTATATTATTTTTCTTATTAATATAAGAAGACAGGAATGTTCGGCCTCAGCCCAAGCTAAGCCATCACATCCCCTGTGACCTGCACATATACATCCAGATGGCCTGAAGTAACTGAAGAATCACAAAAGAAGTGAAAATGGCCTGTTCCTGCCTTAACTGATGACATTACCTTGTGAAATTCCTTCTCCTGGTTCAGAAGCTCCCCCACTGAACATCTTGTGATCCCCGCCCCTGCCCACCAGAGAACAATCTCCTTTGACTGTAATTTTCCACCACCTACCCAAATCCTATAATAAACGGCCCCACCCCTATCTCCCTTCACTGACTCTCTTTTCGGACTCAGCCCGCCTGCACCCAGGTGAAATAAACAGCCTTGTTGCTCACACAAAACCTGTTGGTGGTCTCTTTACACGACGTGCATGACGCAGAATATCTGTTGTTTTGGGATTTTTAATAACAGCCATTCTGGCTGATGTGAGATGATCTCTCATTGTGGCTTTGATTTGCATTTCTCTGATAATTAGTGATGATGAACAATTTTAATATGTTTTTTGGCTGCTCATATGTCTTTTGAGAAATGTTTGCTCTTGTCCTTTGCCCGTTTTTAATGGTGCTGTTTTTACTTATTGAGCTGTTTGAATTCCTTATAGATTCTGGATATTAAACCTTTTTCACATGTATAGTTTGTAAATATTTTCTCCCATTGTATAGGTTGTCTGTTTAATCTGTTGATAGTTTATTTTGCTGTGCAGAAGCTCTTTAACTTCATTAGGCACTACTTGTCAATTTTTGTTTTTGCTGCAATTGCTTTTGGTGACTAAGCCAAAAATTCTTTGCCAAGGCTGATATCAGGAGGGTATGTCCTAGGTTTCCTTCTAGGATATTTATAGCTTGAAGTCTTACATTTAAATCTTTAATCCATCATCAATTCATTTTTGTATATGGTAAAATGTAGGGGTCCAGTTTTATTCTTCTACATATGGCTAGCCAATTATCCCAGCATGATTTATTAAATAGGGAGTCCTTTCCCCATTGCTTTTGTTGGCTTGTCAAAGATCAGATGGTTGTAAGTAAAATACTTCATTTCTCAGTTTTCTATTCTATTTCGTTGGTCTATGTGTCTGTTTTTGTACCAGTACCATGCTATTTTGGTTACTGTAACCTTAAAATATAGTTTGAAGACAGGTAATGTGATGTGTCCAGCTTTGTTCTTCTTGTTTAGAATTGCTTTGGCTATTCAGGATCTTTTTTGGTTTCATATGAATTTTAGAATAGTTTTTTTTTGTTTTGTTTTGTTTTTTTTTAGTTCTGTGAAGAATGACATTGGTAGTTTTATAGAAATAGCACTGAATCTGTAGATTGCTTTGGGCAATATGGTCATTTTAATGATGTTGATTGTTTTAGTCCATGAGCATAGACTGTTTTTCTTTATTTGCATCATCTCTGATTTCTATCAGTAGTGTTTCTTTCAGTAATGTTTTCTCCTGTGGAGCTCTT